>NC_069499.1:250175731-250475731 GCF_027579735.1 Bombina bombina | reverse complement strand
TAAAATGCCCTTGTTGAAAGTACTTTACAAATTAAATTATGCATCTACAATGTTCTTTTATTTATCAACCCTAGTCAGATTTCTCAAGACTTAAAAGGACTGTAAAGTGAAAATTAAATTGTCATGATACAGATAGAACATGCAGTTTTAAACAACTTTCCTATTTAATCCTGTTATTTAATTTGCTTTGTTGAAAAGCATACCTAGGTAGGCACTTAACCAACAATGCAGTACTGGGAGCTAGCTGCTAATTGATGGTTTCACAAATATGCCCTTCTATGCATTGCTTCATATTATTGTCCTGTGCACTGCTCTGTATTGATGTGCTGTGTATTTGTGTCCTTGCACTGCTGTGTATTGCTATCTTGTGCACTGCTCTGTATTGCTGTGCTGTGTATTGCTTTCTTGTGTATTGTTGTCCTGTGCCCTGCTCTGTATTGCAGTGCTGTGTATTGTTGTCCCGTGCATTGCTCTGTATTGCTTTGCTGTGTATTGTTGCCCTGTGCACTGCTCTATATTGCTGTGCTGTGTATTGCTATCTTGTGCACTGCTCTGTATTGCTGTGCTGGGTATTGTTGTCCCGTGCACTGCTCTGTATTGCTGTGCTGTGTATTGTTGTCCCGTGCACTGCTCTGTATTGCAGTGCTGTGTATTGTTGTCCCGTGCATTGCTCTGTATTGCTTTGCTGTGTATTGTTGCCCTGTGCACTGCTCTATATTGATTTGCTGTGTATTGGTATCTTGTGCACTGCTCTGTATTGCTGTGCTGTGTATTGTTGTCCCATGCACTGCTCTGTATTGCTGTGCTGTGTATTGTTTTCTTGTGTATTGTTGCCCCGTGCACTGCTCTGTATTACTGTACTGTGTATTGCTTTCTTGTGTATTGTTGTCCCGTGCACTGCTCTGTATTGCTGTGCTGTGTATTGTTGTCCCGTGCACTGCTCTGTATTGCAGTGCTGTGTATTGTTGTCCCGTGCATTGCTCTGTATTGCTTTGTTGTGTATTGTTGTCCTGTGCACTGCTCTGTATTGCTTTGCTGCATATTGTTGCCCTGCTTTCCCTGTTTCCTATACCTCATTGCCTTCCCTGTTTCCTATACCTCTCTGCCTTCCTTGTTTCCTATACCTCTCTACTTTCCCTGTTTCCTATACCTCTTTACCTTCCCTGTTTCCTATACCTCTCTACCTTCCCTGTTTTCTATACCTCTCTGCCTTCCCTGTTTCCTATACCTCTCTACCTTCCCTGTTTCCTATACCTCTCTACCTTCCCTGTTTCCTATACCTCTCTGCCTTCCCTGTTTCCTATACCTCTCTACCTTCACTGTTTCCTATACCTCTCTACCATCCCTGTTTCCTATACCAGTCTCTACCTTCCCTGTTTCCTATACCTCTCTGCCTTCCCTGTTTCCTATACCTCTCTACCTTCACTGTTTCCTACACCTCTCTACCTTCCCTGTTTCCTATACCTCTCTGCCTTCCCTGTTTCCTATACCTCTCTGCCTTCCCTGTTTCCTATACCTCTCTGCCTTCCCTGTTTCCTATACCTCTCTGCCTTCCCTGTTTCTTATACCTCTCTGCCTTCCCTGTTTCCTATACCTCTCTACCTTCACTGTTTCCTACACCTCTCTACCTTCCCTGTTTCCTATACCTCTCTGCCTTCCCTGTTTCCTATACCTCTCTACCTTCCCTGTTTCCTATACCTCTCTGCCTTCCCTGTTTCCTATACCTCTCTACCTTCCCTGTTTCCTATACCTCTCTGCCTTCCCTGTTTCCTATACCTCTCTGCCTTCCCTGTTTCCTATACCTCTCTGCCTTCCCTGTTTCCTATACCTCTCTACCTTCCCTGTTTCCTATACCTCTCTACCTTCACTGTTTCCTATACCTCTCTGCCTTCCCTGTTTCCTATACCTCTCTGCCTTCCCTGTTTCCTATACCTCTCTGCCTTCCCTGTTTCCTATACCTCTCTGCCTTCCCTGTTTCCTATACCTCTCTACCTTCCCTGTTTCCTATACCTCTCTACCTTCACTGTTTCCTATACCTCTCTACCTTCCCTGTTTCCTATACCTCTCTGCCTTCCCTGTTTCCTATACCTCTATGCCTTCCTTGTTTTCTATACCTCTCTGCTTTCCCTTCACCATTTTCCTTTGCTAATTTTTGCTTCTTTCCATTACTTTTCTCATATTTCTGTCATCCCCCTCTTCTGTCTCACTTCTTCTCCTCCCTTCTCTATCCTATTTCTTGCTTTCTCTCCTTTTTTGTATGCGCTCCCCTCTTCTCTTCCTATCCCATTGCAGGGGGGGTAGTATAAAGCTACAAGAATTCTCTCTTTTTGGCGTAGAGTTCCCCAGAAATGTAATTATGCTCTAAAATCTGGTTATCACTGCAGTAAATATCGCACAGAGCTTCCAAATTACATTTGGGGTGTAAAGGGGATTGAATTTCATCGCAAGTTGACACTCAATTATAATTTCCATATATCTTGTATGTGAGGGGGCTTGCCGACTTAACCCTCTGTTTGCCAGATTAAACAGAAATGTTTTAAATTGGGGCATATGTATGGTGTCAATTCATTTCCTATACTGAAATTGCCAAGAATGCCTGGGGAAATGACACAGCAAGTAATGTGGATCCCAGGACAGACTATGGAAGAAACAATTTCCTATTTGATATCCTATAAAAGACTTTTGGAACAAATCATAAAAGGGTACGTCATAAAAAATATATGTGGACAAGTAATATCCACTAAAGGGAAGGCTGTTCCTTAGAAAAAATACTGGGTGAATTATTTATTTCATATTAAAAGATAATACATTAAAATACATGGGCAAATGATTGATAAATATAATGAGAAAAGATCCCATATAACGAGGGATTCCATAATGATATCTGGTTACAACTAATTCTCTAAATGTAGTATGTGTGTCTTTCTTTCTTTCTTTCTTTCTATCTATCTATCTATAATTTATAATAAATCTATATATTTAAGACCTGGTGAGTGCCTTCCATACTTATTACTGTGTATATATATATATAGTATCAAAACGTTTTTACCAGCTGCTGTGGGATATATTCAGCTATGAACAAGGTCCCATAGTAAAATATAATGTTGTGGAGACCAAGGTACACAGAGGTGTAAATAATTAAATTTAACAAAAAAAGAAAAACTCTAGTGCACCTTATCCAGCAAGGTAAGAGGTGTACTAGTGTTTTTCTTTTTTCTGATATATATATATATATACTTATATGAAAGGCATTCCGCACTCGCTGGACGTATAACAAGTGAAGAGATTTATTTAAAAAAAGTCCAGTGAGTGTGGATTCCTTTTACATAACTGAATATTGAAGAAACTGATCCTGACACCCTGGCAGTTGCTGATATAATCTGATATGAGTTTAGATCACCCCTTGGAACTGTTGATTAGTATATATATATATATATATATATATATATATATATATATATATATATATATATATATATATATATATTGTGTATAATTTCATATATAGGTGGATTGTTAATGATTAAAAAGAAACATATAAAATATTAGGAGATAAATTATTACTGAAATCTATATTTACAAAAAAACCTTTATGTACTGGGTGGGAATGACACAGAGTATCTGTACCTCTTTTCCTGTACCATATTGCTTGCTCCTTCCGCAGCCTGAGGGGTCTAAGGAGATTTTTATTCCCACTGCTAGAGTGAACAGAAAAGCCATTTTTTCAATTTTGAGTCCCCCAGACATGAGAACAATCCAGCCCCTCTTCCCTAGCCCCCTCCTAAGGCCGGCGGCTGGAGGGATTCTGGGGTTAAGTCCGCTGCCTACTGTGGTGATGTAACATCGCTTTGTGTCGTTTACATTCAGCCAAAAGAAAACAATTTTCCTGAATAGACAGGCGGACAATAATATTGTTCAGAGTGATTTTACATTGGATGCAATCCAAACAGCTCCCACTCTGAAAACAGACGCCTCTGACCGTGTGACTCCCCCTTCCCTGCGCACTACACTACATCACTGCATATTTCACTGCTTCCATTTATCTCCAGTGCTGTCCTGCACCTGTGTCCATAACTATGCACCTCCTGCCTCATCCACTCACCTCTTGCAGAATCCCACCTTTTATTTCACAGCAAATTCTACCACTTCCTTGCACCATCTTCTATACCCTTATACCTCTGATTACACTTATACGGATCTTGTTGCTATATTATACTTCCTGTAACATCTTTACTTTAGCTTATTAAACTACTGCTTTCACCTGCTGCAGCATCTCCCATTACATTCTGCCTTCTGCCATATCCTGGCAAACCTTTGCCAAATGTCTGCACTTCCTACTATGTAAATAAACTTCATTCTTATAGCTAAACCTCAACAGACACTTTTCTTTAGCAGCTGCTGGACTACTGTCTAATGCCTGCACTTCCCACCTCCCACATGCTAGAATCTATACCTGCTCTATCTTCAACATACTTGCACCTTCTGCTACTTACAGTCACTTCTTGCCAGTATCACATCCTCCAACTCCTGTCGCTAACAGCTGCACCACCTCACTCACTGCACTTCCTGCTACACGCATTTTACCAAGTCTCAGCATCACCTGATTCCCAGCGCATTTCACTTTTAATAAGAAACATTTTTACAATGTACTCACTTCTGCAAAAATGCCTAGGTGCTATATTGTTACACGACATGTCACTGCAACCACTCAGAGAATGTAAATACGGATGATTCTCACTGAACTGTATTACTACTGTACTGGCAGGAAGTATCACGCACTTTAAAAGTTATCACTAAAAAAGTGTTAAAAGTTGTATTGTTTGCAAAAGTTAATATAAATGCTTCTTATTAAATGAACATAATGCAATTTAAAATGTTTCATTTTGTATAGTAAAACAGCTTTGCAAAATTATTTATTTTGCCTCCCTTTGCCTGTACTTTAATTGATGATTAAAAGTGCACATGGCAGGTGTCACAAGTATAAGCCTGCTACATATCTGTCCCTTTTGGCCTCAGCAGAGGAATCGGATAAGAAGTTGCAAAAAAACATGACTCCTAACAAAATGACAGTGACAAGCCTTGTCTACTTCAGTAACAACTCCAGACAGGCTCATGCAAATAAAGCAAGTGATTGGGGATCTTGGCTATATAAAAACAATTGCAGCCAATAAGCTATTACTGTATTAAATAAATCACATGTACCTATTATGTTAACGACTCCAGACCAATCTAGGCATTTTATGCCCCTTTAAATATAAACTGTTCTGCAGTGTATTTCAAACTTGAGCTTTAGTACCCTTTGTTGTTGTTTATAGAATGAGTCTGAAAGAAAACCCTTATAGGAATGTAATAGTGAAAAAAGCACTTTGTGTTTATGCAGTTTGCAATATTAGTGCATCAAAAAACAGGTTGCTTTAGCCTGGAAAAATGTCACCTTTTGCACATCCCCAGTGCTGAACATGAAGCAGTCTTAGCCGCTAGTTAAGTACATTCCTACTAGCTTTATTGATAAATAGACAGATAAATATTGCGTACACAGCAATCAGCAGCCACCTTGGCTCCAAGGGCTGTGTACATAGTGCTGATTTCTGAGATGAAAAAAACTAAAGAATCCATTTTATGTGTAATTTAAACTGCATGATTATAAAATGCAGGGGCTGTGTAGCCTAAATAAGACCAATAAAGCATCAGAGTAGCCAAGCTCAGATCATAATTACTTAGCCTAAGCATGACTGATTTAGTCCAGATCAGAGTATATGAGCTTCAGTAAGACACCAAGCCCACGTCAAAGTGCTTCACTAAGAGTTTTCCTGCTGATCCACCAAAGAAGCTTGCCCTGAATGTGTAGTGAAACCAAGAATTTGAGTCTTTGTCATTTGAACTCAGTATAACTTGAATTACATTATTCTGTTTTCCTACCACTAAGATTTTGGCTCAACACCTCTGGTTTAGACTTTCTGAACCACTTCTCTCTTATTTGGGCCATTTTGTTGAGGTTCCTGATTGTCTCTTGTTTTGCTCGCTTTTATGGGATTGCTGTCCATGGATTATACTTGGCATCTTTATTTTTATGTCTCTTTTTTTTTACTTTTTTTGTTTAAATTGATTTTCCATAGTTTGTATTAACTTGGGATCAGATGTTTGTATTGCTTCACTTCTATTTCTGTGATTTGGCCTCAGTCTCTATTATTTTGGCAGATATTTTATTATAAAGACACAATTTTCAGTGAGTTGTCACAATGTATAATAACTAAGCTCTTATTTAAAATAATAAACCTATTTATTTTTAAGATTTTAGATTATTTTTATAAGATTTAGCCTGAATGTCTCTAATTTGTGGTGTTTCTCTGTATTTGTGTAGCCTTTGACTTGGAATCAGTTCTTCTGATTGACTTCATTATTTCTATATATTTATTTTAATCCATTTGGGTTTGAGCTAAATATCTTGATTTTCATCTTTTGTATCTGAGTCCAGTTTATCATTACCCCTATTATATAGGAAAAATTCAATTTGTTTATTTTTCCAAACAAATCCAACTCTATTGTTTGTTTTCAGCTTGTGTTTTGGGTTGAATTTCTCTTATTTGTTTAGTATCTGTAGCTTGGGTCCATTGTCTGATTTAGAACAAATCTTCTTAGTTGTTTCCAGTTTCTCTGAGTTATTGGAGATCTTTGATTTGATTTACACCTATCTAGTATGGGATAATTCTTTCTATTTTGATTTCACTTCTCTAATTTGGATTGATATATATGCTTGGTTTTTAGTCTTGGTTCTAGTCTCTCTTTGCAGTATTATGTTAGGGGTTTAAATATCAGTAATTGCAACATTATGGGCCAGTACTTGGACCCAGGTCATCACTGGTTGTATATTTTTTACCTAACTTGAGGCTCCGATTGTCTTTCTTTTTTTTGTGTGCTCTGAGATAAATCTCTGATTGTCCTGTGGAATCCTGATTTATTGTAGCTGCCCATCATGCACCACTATTGCACCCTAATAACTCTTTTATTTGGTTTAATTAATGATTATTTTTTATATATAATTTTGACAAAGGAACCATGTTTCCATAATACTGAATGATGTAAGCAGAGCTATAAAATATAAGATATTTAACTGAAATAGGTTAAAATGTCAGATGAATGATAATGGAAGTGGTTAACAGAATTCTCACTTCTCTTCTTGCCTAATTAATGAGGATAATATGCTCGGCTGCTAATGAGTTTATTACTAAACAATATTCCCGGAACCGATTTAAGCGGCTCAGACTTTTAAAGCATGGCTTAACATCTTATCCCATCCTGATGAGTTACAACTTATTTGGAGAGGCAGAAAGAGCAATGACACAGGAGAAAACCAGAGGGTTAGGGACAGGAGATGGTTGAGGTGTTAAGAGCTGTAGGGGCCATGGGCAGATTGGAGTTTAAAAAAAAAAAAAAAATGAAATAGGCTGGAGGCACAGAGTGACATAAGAGGTTGAAGTTGTAGAAAAGAAGGAGTTGTTTGAAGTCTGAGTTAGAGGAGGAATGGTGGAAGATGGAGTTGTAAGTGGACATTAAGAAACTAAATGAATATTGAGTTCTAAGAATGAAGTACATAAAGATGCTGTAGCTATGAGATTTATGGATTTATAATGTGGTAGACCACAATCTTATCTATAGGAAATAAACAAAGACTCATAAATCTGGCTAAGTAGAGTAAGGCAGTATGTAAGAGGGCAGGAGGAGGGCAGAAGTATAGCTGTAGGAATCTCAAATTGTTATAGTTTAAAGATGCCACAAAAAGAAATCCAGGAGAAGCTTGCATTGTGGTACTTCCTAGGGGATGTAGGATGAAGCTTGATGCGTAAGGACACATGAGGACAGCAATACATTAGGAATCACAATCTGTGGTTAGATTACACAATGTTAGAGTTGTAAGGAGACACAATAAGAGCTGTAGTATGAAGAAACAAATGAAAGTGTATGAAATATAAAAGGATTTTGGGGAGCAGCTAAAGGAGGATAAGGAGGCAGGAGTTGTAGGCAACTAGTAGGAAACGCTAAATATATTGACAAGATGATTAATTGAGGTAAGATGAGCTGCAGTCAGGAGGTTGGCCTATGGCATGATTGGAATATGCGCAATGCAATCCTCAGGATTGATTAAGTCTGCATGTTAAATTAAGCATAAAGGGAAACTATATGATTATATGTACGAATAAGTATGTTTTGTGTGTGTATATATATATATATATATATATATATATATATATATATATATATATATATATTATATATATATATATATATATATATATATATATATATATATATATAAAAATATACAGTATTTACATAAACACCCTTTCTTCCAAAGCCCCTTTCCCTGTCACTGCCCCCTCCTTCTTTTTCCAATGTCTCAACAATGTTTATCCTACTGTTATGATTCATTTACCTTTTTTGAAATGCTTACACAGTGCTATCTTCATTGCTATGCTTCCCTTCTGTTTGTCTGTCTGTCTATCTGTCTGTCTATCTATCAGCAATCTATCTGTCTATCTGTGTTTATGTCAGTCTGCATATCCACCTATCTATCTGTTTTTGTTTTACTTTGTATATATATTTAGATTTAATATACATGTATATTGATCTGTCTATATACCTGTTAGTAAGAATTATGCGGGTATTATACAGTGCATGGCGAGTATTATAGATATATATGTCAGCTAGTATTATACTGGTATCTGTGAGTATTATATATATGCCAGCTAGTATTATATAGGTACCAGTGAGTATTATATATATATACCAGCTATTATTATACAGGTACCAGTGAGTATTATATATACACCAGCTATTATTATACAGGTAACAGTGAGTATTATATATATGCCAGAAAGTATTATACAGGTATCTGTGAGTATTATATATATATGTCAGCTAGTATTATACAGGTATCTATCTGTTAGTATTATATATAGTATTTCAGTGAGTATTATATATATGACAGTTAGTATACAGGTATCTGTGAATATTATATATATATGCCAGCTAGTATTATACAGGTATCTGTGAGTATTATATATATACCAGCTGGTATTATACAGGTATCATTGAATGCCAGCTATTATTATACAGGTACCAGTGAGTATTATATATATGCCAGATAGTATTATACAGGTATCTGTGAGTATTATATATATGCCAGCTAGTAGTATACAGGTACCTGTGAGTATTATATATATGCCAGCTATTATTATACAGGTACCAGTGACTATATATATATATATATATATATATATATATATATATATATATATATATATATATATATATATATATATATATATATATATATATATATATATATATATATATATATATATGCCAACTAGTATTATATAGGTATTAGTGAGTATTATATATATGTCAGGTAGCTGCGAGTATTATATATATGTCAGCTAGTATTATACAGGCATAAGTGAGTATTATATGCATTGCAAGTAGTATTACACATTTGTTAGCATTGCACAAACCTTTAAAAAATAATAAATAGAAATCAGCTAGAATCATACAGGCAAGTGCTATTCAAGCAGTAATATTATTATTTTGTATTAATAAATATTACACAAGGCATCACAGGTATAATACTCATCAATACCTGTCGAATACTCTGTATTATCTCACTGTTAAATAAACTATATTCACTTATATGAAACCGTGTCTCCAGTAATACACAGTCCTTCAGTTCCTATATGATCTTCTTTATGCTTTAAGGTTTAAGGATGGACAGATTTTTCATTATTTAGAAAATAAACGTTAATTGTGAATATTTAGGTGAGGTGTTGACATCTTAGTAAATATAGATGGATACGTTGGACATTTGTGGATCTGCAGCACAGATGCTGTGCTTGTTAGAGTGATCTGTTACGCAGAGCAGTGTGAAATGTAGCTGCTGCTTACTGAGTGATTATTAACAAAGTTATGGTGGTGCTGATCTGACAATAGCCTGGATTAATAGATGTTGCCGCGGTGCCTCTTTGTAAAGACGACATCATCTTCAAAATGAATTGTCTTTTCCAGCATTTCATTAGTTGATATTTCTGCCATAAACATCTATAGGTACTTGAGGTGCCCAGTACATGATATTTCACCGATCAACCATTTGCAACATGGAAAAACAATTATAACCTTAGGAATACTTAGGAAACTAAAAGCAATATTTGCCAGTCTGTTTTGTTAGGGTACTGTAATCTCATTGGAGAGAACAAATGTTGTCCCCAGGGACTGGGCATGGTCAGTATTTGTCACCTACACCTCAGTACAGCATGCAGAATTCATGTAGACTTTACTGACCGAAGTATCTTCGATCTTGTCACACTGTTTTTCTTTTCTTTTTATTTGATTGTTTTAAGTTTTCTTTTGTGCATATTTTATAGCGGACTATCGAATAGTGTGAGATTTTTTTCTTTGTTTGTTTTGTAGGTTTTTAATGCGTTTTAGTGATGCCAGTATCCTTCACAGTGCAACCAGTGGCGGTTATATAGGGGTGCTAAACATGTGTAGCACCCATATATTGTGTGTGCTGTGTCTTTACCACATTTGTTAGCCCCCCAATTGCTCCCCCCCTACTAAAAATATTAAGTTCTAGAACTGCCCCTGAGTGGAACTCATAAATCGTTATGAATTTACAGTTTTCCAATTGCAATGTTTGTCTTGCGAGATATTTATTTTAAAAAATGACTTTTATTTGATCTTGTCCAATGAGTGCTGTAATGTGTTGGTTATGAGTATATATGGAAGTATAAGCCCAATTTATATTAACCCCTAGAGTTATCGTTAAAATCTAGCCTCTTAATGGAACCTGAGGACTGGGGCTGAAGATCTTAGTTCTTTATACGTTGTATTGGGGTTATTAATGGAGATGGTGTTATTGCAACAAGTGTGTTAATAAAACAAAAAAATCTGGAGGTAATTGGCAGTAATGGCACCTTTCTTCATAAGCAATGACTTACTGGTCTCTCTTTGTAGTGATGTTCTCTGGAACAAAGGTGTTAACATTATTGTAAATATTGGGTTAATTCATGATGCTAAGCGGGGCTGCACACTTAAGACAGACCTGCTGTATGAGCCCAGACCGATATTTTGCTATCAATCAAACCGCTATTAATTCACCGAGGCCCAGGGGAAAGTTACATCCTATTCACAGCTACTGGCCGGATACGGCTGCAGTTATAATGCAGGAAAAGAGAAATCTTCATAGAGAGGTGGGAGAGGAGAAAGAGAGGGTTGTGAGAGGGAGCTAAAGAAGCAGACAGAGAAGTGAGAGATGAAAAGAGAGAACAGGAAAGAGTGTGTAAGAAAAACAAAGCAAGGGTAGGGAATAGGGAGTGGAGGGCGTAGGGGGAGAATCCAGGATGATGGTTGAAAATATTGAATTGTGGATGAGCGAAGAAGAGAGAAGAGCAAGGCAGCTGAAGCTGCGTGAGTGAGCAATGGAAGATGTACGTGGAGGAGAGGCAAAGTGTAGATCAAGACAAAAGAAAAGGAAATTAAAGTGATGGGAGTGAGGTAATAACAGAATGAAAAGAATAGACTGAAATGGTAAAGGTCAAAAATAGAAGATCCAAGAATGATAGGAAAGGTAGAGGGGACTCAGGGAAACCTTGGGGGAAATTTAGACGCATGGTAATAGCTGAGGATGAAAGCAAAAATGCAGTATATGTGAGGTGGAATCAATTGAGCAAAAGTGTTAAAAAAAGGAAGAGGATGGAGCAGAGGCAAAACCTAACTAAAGAAAAAAACCAGACGAAGCAATAAAAAATAGTAACAGTGAGGAGAGAGGCAAAAAAACACATAAATATAGTAGGAAATGTTCTTTGTATTTTTAAGTATATATTTATATATTTACCTGTATATATTTATATATTTATCTGTATATATTTATACCTGTATATATTTATATATTTATCTGTATATATTTATATATTTATCTGTATATATTTATACCTGTATATATTTATATATTTATACCTGTATATATTTATACCTGTATATATTTATATATTTATACCTGTATATATTTATATATATATATATATATATATATATATATATATTTATTTATTTAAACAAAATGGACTAGATTACAAGTGGAGCGCTAATTTAACGTGCACCCGTAAACTTTTAGCAGTGCTTGCATGCGAGCGCCACTTGTAATCTAGCACAGTGTCCTTTTGCCATCACAGCCCCTTCATCAGTCTAACCAGGTAGTGAGCAAAAACAGAAACTCCCCTCAATTAAGGAACCACCCAAATGGTTTCATAATTTAGCGCTCCACTTGTAATCTAGCCCTAAATCAATGAGATATAGGTATATATATAAAGAATACAAAATGAAAAACATATTAGTGAAGTCCAAACAGTCTACTAAATATAAATCCCTTATGCCATGTTACTAGTGTGGGATATACAGCATCCAGGCATTAACCCCTTGTGTCATATATGACAGAAAATACATTAGCCCCTGTAAAATAAATCATTAAGCTTGGTTTTTCACCTTATGTTATTGATCACAGAAAATTCATCAAAGTATATCCACGCGTGCCCACAGCAGTACAGCTCAACCGCTGGGCGTGTGTAGGGTGACATAAACCAGTAAACACAGTGGCACACGGTCAAATACATATTCACTAAATAAAGTGATAAACCGGCACTATACTTACATGGTTGTATATTAAATACCCCACAAGATAAACCTTGTACATAAACCTTACACCTATACCAGTCAGGACTTCCATATTACAAATGTATAATAGGTAAACGTTCACCATTAAATATAGATGGATAAAAATTGTATCACTACTTTTTTGTGTGCCAATTTGTATGCATTCTAGACTTAAATTGTCATTTTATTAGCATCATCTTGCTGTTTTACTGGTGAAGTGAATATCAATTTAAAGCCTTTTAACCACCTAACAACTGACATACCCTGTACGCTGCACGGTCTTTTAGGGGTTTACTAGGGCAGCTTTGCTGACAGTGGTGAAATGAAGTGCATGTCTCACATCCGGAGGCATGTAGATATAGCGTGGTCTTGCTGACATCGGCAAGACCTGCGCTATTTCAAAGTTATCTAAGGGAGTATCTAAAGGAGTATGCGAGCAACCATCAACGTACAGGGTAGGTTGGTGGTCGTTAAGTAGTTAAAGTATTTTTTTTATCCCCTCTGCCATGGCCATTTAAGGACAGGTGTAAATAAGCATCTACACTGATGAAGAAATCACTGTGTATAATGTAGGAGGGTTAAGATTATGAATTTTGAAATGTGTGCTCTTAAAATTCGTAAAGAAATTTGAGAAACTACAATTTTCATTTAAATTACAGGAATAGTGGATAAAATAAATAATAAAATACATCTTATTGGCTCTTTAAAAGACAGTGCAGAGCTGATTAGACTGGGGATGCCTTACAGGGTCACTAAATAAATGGGAGATAGAATGATGCATTCAAAGAAAAGATTAGTCTGAGCATAACATGTAGATGTATTTTTTAAAGTTTCATTAGTTGTTAAAATAGTGACAAAATAAGTATAAAGTTTTAATGTCTATAAAACAATGGAAGCTGCCATGTTTTAACTTAAGTTACCTACTATGCTGTGGCCAATTAGGGACAGTTATAAATAGGTTACTAGAGTGTGCAGCCAGTGGCTGTGTGGAAAATAACAGTGTTCTGCACTTTCATTTCTAACAGGAACTGAGATGCTTACACTTTGAGAATGGAATTACAAGAAAAGGAGTCAAAATAAATAATGAAAGTATATTGTAGAGTATATTTATATATATATATATATATATATATATATATATATATATATATATATATACACATATATATACATACACACACACACACAGTGTATCATTTTAAATGACCATTTTAAAGTGTTTAATGACCCTTTAAGGGTTAAAGCCTGAGGAAGAGGGAAGAGAGTAGAGTCTTGTGGGTGTTACCAGGCCTACCCGTTAAAAGGTCTCAACAGCAGGCATCAGGACTCTTTTCCATCAGGTCACTGCTGAGGCTTTCCCTTCCTCCAACCTTCAAAGTTCTGGATGTCGGCATGAGGATTACTACTTCCCTAGGGTTGCTGATATTTTTACCATGGCAGAGGTAGGGTTAATTGAGGTAGTCTGCCTAAGACCATGGTTGTAGTAATTTAAACTCCCCCTGTTCATTCATAGTTGGAACGGCCTGGTAATGGTGAAGCACAAGGGTTGGAGTATTTCTTACACTCTGACTGCGGGAGGTCATGGCCTGTTTCCAGCATGACAGAGACATTGGGGCAAGGCCAGGACAAGTTGGTGGGGGAGCAGAATGCTTCAGGTAGTTACCGAAGCTTCTCTCCTTTTGTGTGAAGGTCTTGCAACTTCTATGACCATTGACCTGTGCTGAGGATTTATAGGAACTCGCTACCATCCTGGAACAAGAAATGTTTAGTCATTTTGTATGGCTTAAATGTTAATAAATGTGACCAGTACATGGTCTTTCCTTCCCCTCCTGTCTCTAAGTTTGTGTTATTTTGTTTATTTTGTTATACTGTAGTTACATTGGTTAGAGTCATACTCTGGGAGCGAACTACTAGGCCTTTAAAACCTTAAGAATGGCAATGGACTTTAAGAGAGCGCAAAGGATAGTGGCATAGGCCTTATAATGTGTAGAGGTACAGGGTCTCTCTAAATAATCAGGCATGATAGACGAACGGACAGACAGACCGAAAGATAGATAGAAATACTGAGCTAGAATTATATCACCATTCTTTAGTACATAGGTGATAGCTATTGAGATATATAGTCTCTGAATATATACACAGATGATATATGTCTATTATCTATGTATATGTCTGTCTATTATTTAAACCTTCTATTTTCATATAATCCCATTAGAATGTTGCTAGAATTAGTTTTTAACAGTTTCAGTGCCAGTGTGGTTAGAATAATGCTGCTGTGCTTGGCATTGATGGAGTTAAAATTAGAGTTTCTTTTTTGAAGTGGATTACAATGCAGCCCCGGACGAGGGCTCTGTCTGCTTTTCTCTTCAGAAACCTTGTAGCCACCCCATGAAAAATAACTTACAATGAATGTCTTAATTCACCCCCTTCCTTCTCCTTGTATTATTTGTCTTCTAACCCCCTCCTCTCTCTCCCCCCATTCCTTCTCTATTTAAAATTGTTTCTCTTTGCCCTTCTCCCTATTGTAAGTAAGAGATCTTTTGAATTTCTATGAGGGATAAAAAGCTCCCTTCTTACTGCTATCAGAGACCTCCAGGAAGGGGTTAATGCAAATATTCCCTGTAATAGAGAAATAACTATTTGTTAGGGGCTAATAACTAATGGAGAATCCTATATCAGATATTGGGCAACTCAGCAGAACATTCCCATCTGCATTTTGGGGAGTGAGATTTTTCAGGTATGTGATACACTTGTAACACTATGGTAATTCCACATATTTTTATTTGTGGACAACATTTAAAATGACATACACAACTATGTATAACTAAACAGTTTTGCTTATTTTTAAATAACATTGTGCTGATTTTCAGACTCCTAACCAAGCCCCAAAGTTTTAGATGTATGCTAATGTCTACAGATTCAAGCTTGCTCCGGTTTGTCTAATGGGTCTTTTCATATGCAGGGAAGGAGGGAGTGTCTTCTTTCCCTGTTTTCACAGTCCCTTTCAGTGCGTGTCCCAGCCTAACCTCATCAACAGTGCTAAACTAGGAGCTTCTAAGGAAGTTTTTAAAAGATTTTATACTGGGGGTGCGATCCGATATACAGCGTAGTTTTCGGCGCAAGCGAGGGAACCCGCACCGCCCGTAATTTCACCTTGCACATCGGGGTATTACATATACCCCGCCGGCAGTTCCTAAAGTGCCGTAAGTCTGATAAACTAGCGATGTCCAGAAATAAGCGTAAATACAAATTTCTGGAGTCGCCAGTGACTTACGGCACTTTAAAAACTGCTGGCACCTAAGAAAACGAACTAAAATTTTAAATCTCCCGTAACTGTCTAACACGCCTCCCAAAAATAAGCCCGACGCGTATATCCCTATATCCGCAATCCCTCCTCTCACTCCTAATAATAAATGTATTAACCCCTAGACCGACAACCCCCCACAACGCAATAAGCCTAATTATTAACCCCTAAACCGCCATAGCCCACACTGCAATAAACCTATTCTAGTATTCACCCCTAAACCGCCATAGCCCACATAGCCTATTAAATCTATTAACCCCTAATCAATCTGCCGCCGCCAACATCGTCGCCACTCTAATAAAGTGATTAACCCCTAAACCTAACCCTAACACCCCCCTAACTTAAATATTATTTAAATAAATCTAAATAATATTACTATTATTAACTAAAGTATTCCTATTTAAAACTAAATACTTACCTATAAAATAAACCCTAAGATAGTTACAATATAATTAATAATTACATTGTAGCTATTTTAGGATTTATTTTTATTTTACAGGCAACTTTGTATTTATTTTAACTAGGTACAATAGCTATTAAATAGTTAATAACTATTTAATAGCTACCTAGTTAAAATAATTACAAAATTACCTGTAAAATAAATCCTAACCTAAGTTACAAATACACCTAACACTACACTATCATTAAATAACTTAAATTAATTAAATACAATTAGCTAAAATTAAATACAATTAACTAAAATAAACTAAAGTACCAAAAAACCCCCCACTAAATTACAGAAAAAAAATTACAAGAAGTTTAAACTATTTACACCTAATCTAAGCCCCCTAATAAAATAAAAAAGCCCCCCAAAATAATAAAATGCCCTACCCTATACTAAATTACAAATAGCCCTTAAAAGGGCCTTTTGCGGGGCATTGCCTCAAAGTAATCAGCTCTTTTACCTGAAAAAAAAATTACAATACCCCCCCAACATTACAACCCACCACCCACACACTTCTACTCTAAAACCCACCCAATCCCCCCTTAAAAAAACCTAACACTACCCCATTGAAGATCACCCTACCTCGATCCGGCCAGAAGTGTTCATCCGATGGGGAAAAATAGGACATCCAGACCGGCAGAAGTCTTCATCCTATCCGGGCAGAAGAGGACATCCAGACCGGCAGACGTCTTCATCCAAGCGGCATCTTCTATCCTCATCCATCTGATGAGGAGCGGCTCCATCTTGAAGACATCCGGCGCGGAGCATCCTTCAAGCACGACGGACTAACGATGAATGACGGTTCCTTTAAATGACGTCAATTCCGATTGGCTAATAGAATCATACCAGCCAATCGTAATTCGAGGGAAGCCATCTTGGATAACGTCATTTAAAGGAACCGTCATTCGTCGTTAGTCCGTCGTGCTGGAAGGATGTCTTCAAGATGGAGCCGCTCCTCGTCGGATTAATGAAGACAGAAGATGCCGCTTGGATGAAGATGTCTGCCGGTCCGGATATCCTCTTCTGTCCAGAAAGGATGAAAACTTCTGCCGGTCTGGATGTCCTCTTCTGTCCCATCGGATGAAGACTTCTGGCCGGATCGGATGACCACTTGTGCCCGGGTGGGTGAAGACTGCTCAAGGTAGAGTGATCTTCAATGGGGTAGTGTTAGTTTTTTTTATCGGGGGATTGGGTGGGTTTTAGAGTAGGGGTGTGTGGGTGGTGGGTTGTAATGTTGGGGGTATTGTAATTTTTTTTTCAGGTAAAAGCTGATTACTTTGGGGCAATGCCTCGCAAAAGGCCCTTTTTAAGGGCTATTTGTAATTTAGTATAGCGTAGGGCATTTTATTATTTTGGGGGGCTTTTTTATTTTATTAGGGGGCTTAGATTAGGTGTAATTAGTTTAAACTTCTTGTAAAAAAAATTTCTCTGTAATTTAGTGTTGTTTTTTTTTGGTACTTTAGTTTATTTTAGTTAATTGTATTTAATTTTAGCTAATTGTAGTTAATTTATTTAATTTATTTAATGAAAGTGTAATGTTAGGTGTAATTGTAACTTAGGTTAGGATTTATTTTACAGGTAATTTTGTAATTATTTTAACTAGGTAGCTATTAAATAGATATTAGTTAATAATAGTAATATTATTTAGATTTATTTAAATAATAATTAAGTTAGCGGGGTGTTACGGTTAGGGTTAGGTTTAGGGGTTAATCACTTTATTATAGTGGCGGCGGCAGATTAAGGGTTAATAGATTTAATAGGCTATGTGGGCTATGGCGGTTTAGGGGTTAATAATAGAATAGGTTTATTGCGGTGTGGGCTATGGCGGTTTAGGGGTTAATACACTTTATTAGTTATTGCGGTGGGGGATTGCGGTTGACAGGTAGATAGACATTGCACATGCGTTAGGCTTTTTTTTTTTTTTTGCAGGCATTTTAGGGAGTTACGGTGCTCCCATACTCAGCGAGGTGAAAATGGAGTAAGATTTCTCCATTTTCACCACGTAAGGCCTTGCGCTGGATATTGGATACCGATTTACGACGCGGTCCCATGTTAGCTTATGGGAGTAAAAATTGCGAGCGACGGGTGAAATATACTTGCCGCATTTAGATGCAGCACTGTATATAGGATACCAAAAACGCAAAAACCGGCGTCGCCGGCTTTTGCGGGCGACGCTGCATATCGGATGGGGCCCTGGGTTTTTATATCAGTGTCTGTGCATATTCTTCTTTATAGTAGAGTCTATTACATGCAGTTATTTGAAAATTGGTGTATACTATCCTTTTAAGAAATTATCATAGTCTGTTTTATAAGCTTATACCCATAGGAGTGCAGTGATAAGTCACAGTACTGTACACAGAAACATACCATCATAAAATAGTTGGAAAACTTTCTTAAAATGTTTTTTTTTTTAAGGGATATAAATTATTTTTTTTAATTTATATAAAGTGTACTATTGAATACAAAAACTCTCCACTTTACTACTTATATAAAATTTGCTTTGTTCTCATTGTATTCTTTGTTGAAGAGCATACCTAAGTAGGTAGCGTGCACATGTCTGGAGCACTATAAGGCAGCAGTTTTGCAAGAGCACTAGATGGCAGCAGAGTTTAACAATATATAACATTGTTAAAAACATTCTTGTTAAACTGCTGCCATATAGTGTTCTATATATGTGCACTCTCCTAAGCCTACCTACCTGCTTTTTAACAATGGACACCAAGCTTAAAAAAAGTAAATTTGATTATATAAATAAACTGGAAATGTGTGTATGTATATATATATATATATGTTTACAATGTCCTATAAAAGAAAATTATTAACATTTAAATAAAAATATATTAGTGTGAATCACATTACAGCTTTAATGTGTTATGAGAATTTTAGTCATAATAATTACACTGACAATAAGTGAAAATTACTGTGCAAGTGACAGCTGTGGTCATAAGTAAAAAAACCTCAAATTTCTGGTCTTAAGTTGGAAGAGTTGACACAGCCTGGGGTCTTGAATGATATTGTAGCAGATTTCTCTGTACACCTCTTTCCCATGTTTCTTCATATTACAGTAAAAGGACACAGTAAACAGCATGATGCAAAAAAACAAAATGATACAAGTGCCTTAACCCTTTATTGACAAAAAAAAGCTTGAACACGTTCACAGTGAAAAGATGAATATATTGCTATATTAATCTGAGTTGATGAAAATATAAATGTTGTTGCTTGTTATTAGAAAACAGTGGTACTGTCACATGTCCAGCCAATTTCTCTATCAAAAGTTTCACAAGCACCCTGAGTTAGGTGGCGGGGTGCATTCATAGGATGAGGAGATTAAGAGACTTTCTCTGTACCTCTCCCTGCCCCCTGCCTGCCTTATCCTCTCCAAAGTAAGATCTCTATAGCAACAATGAAGTCCCCATTCTGCTTCATTCAGGGTATTGTGCTGATTTTTTTTTTATTTGGATGGGGGTCAATGAAGGACTAGAGATTCAGCCCCACCCCCAGCCCAAACACGTGGAAACATTCCTTCATTCTCTATTGTACAAGACAAAATAGCGACAATACCTCTAGTATGGCAAGGGACTCCTCTATCAACTATATAAAGTGCATATAACCTTGTATTCAGACTTAGCGTCCTACAAATTTGTCCATTAAAAGTCTTCCACTGACTTTTTTTGTGA
The DNA here is from genome assembly GCF_027579735.1 of Bombina bombina. Lineage (NCBI taxonomy): Eukaryota > Metazoa > Chordata > Amphibia > Anura > Bombinatoridae > Bombina > Bombina bombina. Next base: position 250,455,603 of record NC_069499.1, on the reverse strand, counting down.
TCAGTGTTAGATACATGAAATACTTTACAAGATTGGAATATAAACTGTTTACTTATATTTAGTAAAAACAAAAAGCCATAATTCTATTTTCTCTTTTAAAGGGACAGTCTAGGCCAAAATAAACTTTCATGATTCAGATAGAGCATGTAATTTTAAACAATTTTCCAATTTACTTTTATCACCAATTTTGCTTTGTTCTCTTGGTATTCTTAGTTGAAAGCTTAACCTAGGAGGTTCATATGCTAATTTCTTAGACCTTGAAGCCCACCTCTTTCAGATTGCATTTTAACAGTTTTTCACCACTAGAGGGTGTTAGTTCACGTATTTCATATAGATAACACTGTGCTCGTGCACGAGAAGTTATCTGGGAGCAGGCACTGATTGGCTAGACTGCAAGTCTGTCAAAAGAACTGAAAAAAGGGGCAGTTTGCAGAGGCTTAGATACAAGATAATCACGGAGGTTAAAAGTATATTGTTATAAATGTGTTAGTTATGCAAAACTGGGAAATGGGTAATAAAGAGATTATCAATCTTTTAAAACAATAAAAATTCTGGTGTAGACTGTCCCTTTAATTTTGTCTGTTTTCTCTAATTTAATTCTAAATATTGTGGGCTTTTCAATTCCTGTTAAAAGTGGAAGTGCAGATTCCTGGGTTGACACTACAATTTTTCACCCAGTCACTGATTGCAAACTCTGATGTCCCATCTAAAACTGTCCCTAATTGGTCTTAGCACAGAAGGTAACCTAGGTAACAAAATGGCGGCACCTATTGGGCACTTTACACAAAAACTTATATTGATATACTTCAGCAACTAATATAATATTATTCTCAGGTTAATATTTGCTTTGCATACGTCATTCTGTTAAACATTTATATATGTAATATAAGTAAAAGATTTAGTGACAGACCTGTATTTTAGCAGGTAAACAGCATATTAGATATCAGAAAACTGAGCAATGTTTTCAAAATAAGACTACCTTATATAAATTATCTTAATCATAGCTACATGAGTGAAATGTCTTTTTGTTGAAATGTAATTCCCTGTTAACTGTTTAAAAACTTTATTTACTTCCATTTTTATTTGTCTACCATTTCCTGTAAATTACCTCTGAAATTTTTTTTTTTCCAAGGCCCCTTTTTATATGTTACTGTCAGGGTGCCAGGAATCAGACTGAGACGAGAAGTGCAAAAATAATCACACCTTTGTTAATAGCAAAAAATAATAAAAAGTCCACAAGTCAAATAACAAGCCAGGAGTCAAAACCAGAGCTGGTAGTCAGACAAGCCGAGTCAGGAGCCAAAGTGAATAGTCAGACAAGCCGGAATCAGGAACAAGGAAAACAGCAGAGTCAGGAACAAGCCAGAGATCAGGAACCAGGAAGGACGTCAGGCAGCAAGGTAATACACAGGAACTCTCACGAATAGGTCTGAGACAACGCAAAGGCAAAGCATACTGAACAGAGGCCCTTTAAATAATAAGTGATGACATCACAATTCTGAGACTGCATTCTGTTTCACACGGATGATGCACACCAGTCTGGCCATAAAAGGAAGTGCAGGAAATGAGCAACATCCCCCACAATGCACCATAGTCAGCAAGAGAGGTAAATAAAATGGCTGCCAGCAGCACATGGCAAACAAAATAGGGAAAAAACCCTGACAGTACCCTCCCCTCAACGACCCCTCCCCAGCGGGAGGACAAAAGGCTTATTGGGGAAACGGCATGGAAGACACGGAGGAGGGCGGGAGTATGAACATCAGAGGAGGGAACCCAAGAACGCTCCTCTGGACCATAGCCCCTCCAGTGAACCAAATACTGTACACGGCCCCTGGACATACGAGAGTCAATAATGCTGCTGACCTCATACTCCTCATGGTTGTCAACAAAGATAGGACGGGGACGAGGCAACACAGTGGTAAACCGATTACAAACCAATGGTTTCAAGAGGGAGACATGAAAAACATTGGAGATGCGCATAGCAGGAGGAAGGTCAAGAGTGTAGGCCACAGGATTAACCCTTCTGAGTATTCGAAAAGGACCAACATAACGGGGAGCCAATTTATTGGAAGGCACACGAAGGTTCAAGTTGCGGGAGGACAGCCAAACTCTCTCACCAACCTGGTAGGAAGGTGCGGGCAGACGCCTACGATCAGCCTGGAACTTTTGGCACTGCACAGAACGATGAAGACAATCCTGAATTTGCACCCACATGGAACGGAGTTGCCGGAGATGCTTCTCCAAAGCCGGAATACCCTGAGACATGAATGAATCAGGCAACAAGGATGGTTGAAACCCATAATTCGCCATGAACGGGGATAACTTGGAGGAAGCATTAATAGCACTATTACGAGCAAACTCTGCCCAAGGTAACAGTTCAGACCAATTATTGTGGTGATCTGAGACATAGCAATGGAGGAACTGTTCCAGAGTTTGATTAGACCATTCCGCAGCCCCATTGGATTGAAGGTGATATGCCGATGAGAAGGAAAGCTGGATCCCCATTTGAGCACAAAAGGAACGCCAAAATCTGGAGACAAAATGGCTACCCCAGTCCGACACTATCTCCTTGGGTAACCCATGTAAACGGAAGACCTCCCAGGCAAAAATTGAAGCAAGCTCCTGAGCAGTAGGCAGCTTCATCAAGGGAATGCAATGTGGCATTTTAGAAAAAACGGTCAGCCACCATAAGGATAACAGTATTGCCATTAGAAACAGGGAGCTTGACAATGAAGTCCATGGAAAGATGTGTCCAAGGACGCTCACCATTAGCAATAGGTTGAAGAAGACCCACAGGAAGATGTCGAGGAGTCTTATTCTGTGCACAAACTGAGCAGGAGGCAACATGCACAGCAACATCAGAACGAAGTATCCAAACCTGTTGATGATACCTAGGTATCCAACTGTAGGGGGCGCTATTCGCATATATTAGTTCGTTAACAACATTTGATGTGCAACAAAACAATAATAAATCTCAAACCATACACTTAGTGGAAATAACTTAGCTGGATTCTTTGCCTCAGCTATGTAACATGTACTGATACTCAATATAGTCCTGAAATCTTTAAGAAATTATTTTGGTAAAGTCCAGGTATGGTTGGTAGTATGATATTCACACTTGATATAAGCCTTGATGGGCAGCTCCTCTTATAACAAACAAAGCAAACGAACATCTGTGGAAATTAATCACAAAGAAAAGAGGGCGCCTCCTAGTGCAATATTGCAAGAAAATAAACAAAAAATAGAATTTGTGCAAGAAAAATACTCAGAAAATAAGCAGCACCTATATGCTGATTGGGGCACACTGATCCAGCGATTGGATGATGGAGCTTGAATGGAAACAAATGTAGAATCTGAACAAGAAATCAAAAAAAGATGGGGGAGCACCTCCTAGTGCAATAATGTAATATAAAAGGCACAGATGGACAAACTTGAAGATTGTATACTCACAAAGGGAGCAGCACCTATGTGCTGATTGAGGCAGGCTGGGGAATCACAGTGACCCAGCTACACTGATCCTGCAGCAGGATGATGGTTACCAATATCTCCAAACAAACAATCAGGTGTAGACTTCCATAAAAATAACAATTTATTTAAAAATTCAAAGGATGTGAATTGACAACACCCCAATATAAAAACAATTGTTTAAAAACAGTTGCAACTAGTTTCTCAGCTATAAAGGCTGTTTCCTCAGGCTACTAGAGTAGCAGGACAGGGAGAGTTAAGTGCTATATAAATGCATTCTATTTTCTCAACCTCTGTGTTGATTAATCCTCCCAGATCTTGTACCTTGCTGAATGGACATGAGTCGTTTAGCAGCAGAGGAGGAGCGAGCCGGAACATCAAACACCCTTCAAAAGGAGGCCACAAATTCAGGGTAATTTGAAATCACAGGTTTATTAGTCTCCCACAAGGGATTAGACCAGACAAGAGCTGTGTCAGAGAGTAACGAGATGAGAAAACCCACCTTAGCTCTGTCAGAGGGAAACGCCTGGTTCAAAAACCCTCTGCCCTGAATAGGATCGCCTCCATATCACTGAGTAGAGGTGCAGAACCGGACATGCTCCTGGTAGGCATAGGTGCAGCAGCTGAAACAGGAGCAGCCATAACTTGCGGGACACTTTGGTCCAAATGTGCAGTGAGAGTCAGCAGGGTTTGCAGAACTAGTGCAAATTGATCCAAGCGGTGATCCTGTACATCCATCCTTGAAATGATGGCAGGTAACGGTGGATTATTAGCACCATCAGGATTCATGGCCTTTGCGTAATGTCAGGGTTCCAGGAATCAGACTGAGACGAGAAGTGCAAAAATAATCACACCTTTATTAATAGCAAAAAATAATAAAAAGTCCACAAGTCAAATAGGAAGCCAGGAGTCAAAACCAGAGCTGGTAGTCAGACAAGCCGAGTCAGGAGCCAAAGTGAATAGTCAGACAAGCCGGAATCAGGAACAAGGAAAACAGCAGAGTCAGGAACAAGCCAGGGATCAGGAACCAGGAAGGACGTTAGGCAGCAAGGTAATACACAGGAACTCTCACGAACAGGTCTGAGACAACGCAAAGGCAAAGCATACTGAACAGAGGCCCTTTAAATAATAAGTGATGACATCACAATTCTGAGACTGCATCCTGTTTCACATGGATGATGCACACCAGTGTGGCCATAAAAGGAAGTGCAGGAAATGAGCAGCATCCCCCACAATGCACCATAGTCAGCAAGAGAGGTGAGTAAAATGGCTGCCAGCAGCACATGGCAATTAAAACAGAGAAAAAACCCTGACAGCTACACTGTAGTGGGCAACATTTATAGGTGCTATTGAGGTTTCCAGTGTGTGAAGGTGAGATCATGTTCTAAATTCAATAAGCATCATTTCACCAATATTTTCCACCAGTGGCATCATCAGAAAGTGCTTGCGGGGGGGGGGGGGGCGCTTCCCATAAACACACCCCATAAGCACGCTAGTGTTTTTTGGGTGAGGCTGCAACAGAAGGGTCCTGTCTGGGCATGTTATGGATGAGTCGGACATGCCATGTGTAGGGTTGGGCGGGGCTGGATAGAACATGGGCAGGGTCAAGCGGAGCTTTGGTTGGTAATCCCGGGGAGAATACAGTTGGGGGGCAATCATAATGCTGGGGGTCTAGTGCATTTGTAAGTGTTAGTCATTATCATCTATAGTTGCATGAGGTACTCATTGTATAATATCTCAGACATCAAACGGACACCATTAAAAAGACAGAAAAACAATTATTACAACTGTGACAATTAAAGAAAGCACGCTTGAAAAATCAGTTAATGTAAATGTTTGTAAGTGTAATATATGTCTGTTTTGTTATGGAAAAGTAGTCTCGCTAGATAAAATAGAAGGTGTCAGAGATATTTTAGACACTGGACACAGGTGTTCTGTAGGCCTGGGTGGGATGTTTGACGTACACTAATGCTAAGCATGAAGAATTCATAAACATTACTAGCCTTGTGAAGTATATCCTATCACTGTTGTGTCTCACTTATTGCATAATTGAAGAAGTTAACTGGATTTTTTTTTTAATTTTACGTTATTTTTCATTTTATACAACTTTTCTTTTTTTTTTTGCATATCTTATTAAAATTATTAAACATATTGTAAAAAATATATACTGTAAAAAATATATTCTATGGATTATTTAGAATACTTTACAGTATGTATAATAATTTTAAATAAAAAAAATTGTGACCACTTAGCATCTGCAAATGGAACACGATCAGCTAGAATTGTTTTAAAAAATAGTGTCTTTCTCTAGCTACCTTTTGCTTGTTGTTGGAAGGAGCCATTATTGGGAACCCCAGCAAATGGAACTAGCTGCAGTGGCGTCACTAGGGTTGGTGTCACCCGGTGCGGTAAGTTATGGTGTCACCCCCCCCCCAGAAAGCAGACACACACAAAAACACAGGCAAACACACATACAAAAACTCAGACACACTTAAAACATACACAGATGCACACACAAACACTCGGAAGCACACTCAGACACACACACAAAAACACACACACAAAAACACTGAGACACACACACACACACAAAAACTCAGACACACACTTAAAAATATGTAAACTGCACTGCATTAATTATAAAGCGCATGCCTAGAGCTGCTCCCTGGCTCAGCAGAGCATCAAATGAAAGATAAACAGAGGCGAGCACTCTAAAAATAAATCACTAAAGAAAAGTTTTAGGTGCAAACTATGAAAATTCTGCTCTCTGACTCTGTTCCAAGCCTGTCAGTGCACAGCCCCGGGCCGCGTGCCTACCGCTTCTTATGGCCAATCACCTCTGCACTCTGCCAACCCCCAGACCCCCGCCCGCCCTCCTACCTGTTCAGTGTGCACTTAGTGTACTGTAACCGTAATGGTCTGGTGGGCATCATACGTGGCTCCTTCATTTTAAAGACAGTGTCAAACAGTCATGCGGTCAGGTGCCAGGCATCCCCTCACGATTTCCCAGTTCCCGTTTAGAGAGACAGCACAGCAGTGAGTGACTCCACTGCTCCACATGTCACTGAGCAGTGAGCACAGATAGGCAGGCAGGTTTAGGCTAGCAGCGCAACTTTGCAAGCCCCACAGCATGCCCACAACATTCATAGCGAAATTGGGCAGGGGAGAAGCAAAGTACAAACAAGCAAAAGCAGCCGGGAAAACTATTTTTTGAAATTGCAGCACTGGCTCAAGGGGCAAAATTGTGTGTCTACATCTTCCCCAGTCCCACCAATGTTCACAAATGCCAGCCCCTCTAATAAAAAAAATCTATGCATCTCAACATTGTATTTTTTTGAATTTCAATAAAAATTAAAAAAAAAAAAAAAAAAAAAAAAAAAATTTTTTTTTTTTTTTTTTTGGTGTCACCCCCTGGAGGGTGTCACCCGGGTGCGGCCCGCCCCCCCCGCCCCCCCCTAGTGACGCCACTGACTAGCTGTCACTATGATTGTGTGTCTTATTTGTTATACATGGGCTATTTGTAACTTGTTGTTTGAAAAAAGGGAGGAGCTGCATTTTTTTTTTTAATTACAGTTTTGTTTTGTCCCTCGCATGAAATCTAGTGCTTTGTCTTCTACAGAGGTGCAGTGTTGAGATGTCTATGCGAGAGGACAAGATGTTGTCTCTGCTGTCTCGGTTTGATGCTCTAAAGTGTGAAGGCCCTCTGCTCCCAGGCAGCATTTTAGACAAGCAAGAGTTAATCCGGGAAAAGTGGCAAATGCTGAAGGTGAGTGAGCATGTCACCTGCTTGCTGTCTTATACATACATGTTGCTCTCACTCTACTATTGTCTGTTGTTCTTCTACTAGTCTCACACGTGTTTATTGTGTTACTGTGTGACACATGTGTTGTCTCTAACCGATTTTACCTTTAATTACATAATAAGTAGCTTCCTCCTTGTTGACTTCTTCCACTTCACTCACAACACTTTTGTTACCCTTTCACCCATCACTTGCTACTTGACACTTCTGTTGTTCTCGCCCACTTTTGTGTTTTATGCTGAGGTTGCTTCCGCACAACTATGTTACTCAGTCAAACTCCAGTTTTGTCACAAACTTGAGCCACTCACTCACCCTTTTGCTTATCACTAGCACTTGTATTGCCCTCCCCTTACATTTGTAGTCTAGGGGGTGAGGTGTTGTGGGTGCTATACAGGAGGGTTCTAAGACTAATATGTCCTCCATAGGCAGAGAAAGGGCAGTCAGAGGAGGAGACATGGGTGACCATAAGCTGAGCTGGGTATTGTTTGGGGGGTCCGGGGATGTGACTATGTATTCTAGATAGGTGGCCAGGTGGAAAGGGACAGTGGCAAGAGGGTCAATCTTCACTCTCATCCTCATCCAACAAGCCAAAAAACAAAATGTGTAATGTAAAAGATTATGGTGACCATGTAGAACTGCCACTATGTGTTTGCTACTATAAGAAGGTTAAAGAGAGAACCAACCCTGCAGAAATAGCCAATGAGGTCCCACTAACTCCTGAGCATGATTTGATGTTCAGCTTTTTGGTCAGTTTTTTCTCCACCTAAATTTGGGATCTAGGACCTCTCTCTTGATGTTTCAATCCAGCATCTTTTGCTCTAGATTCCATATGATTTTTTTTTACCTTATTCAATACATTTATCATCTTGTTTGTGCCTGTTCTACACAGTATGTCTTGGCTTCTTATTTCTTTGCATCTCAGGCATGATCAATTCAATTTGCACACAATCATTTGTTTATTAAAATAGTATTCAGATGACACTTGTATTATTAAAAATGCAATGCAATGTGATCAGAATATTTTTTTTGCATGCTATTATACTTTTTAATATTTATTATACTTTATTTATAAAGCACTAACACATTCCGCAGTGCTGTCCATGGTACAATTAGTTTAAATAAAACAATGACTTAGCAGAGACAAGACAAATTTTACCAAACAAATACAGGGTGAATTTAGGTCTCTATTCCTGTGGGAACTATCTAGAATAATTATAATTATTTTAATAAATGTTGTGTAAAGGATAAGGTTGATTGCACACATTTAATTGTGCTTGTCTAGTATGTGAAAGGAACTACTATCACATACAAGGCAGTCAGGGGTGGAACTACAGGGGGTGCAGAGGGCGCAACTGCGACTGGGCCCCCGAGGGTCGGGATCCAGCTTTAAAAAAAAAAAATTCCAATGAAAAATTTTGGCCTGCCACTGCCTGCACTGATATCATGTGAGTGTGACGTGATGCTTCACTAGTGTCTCTGACTACAGGGGTTAGTGTTTCTGTTTTACCCATTGGTGTTTATGTGTGTATGTAATGTATGTTTCTTTCATGTAATTAGCAAGAGTCCATGAGCTAGTGACGTATGGGATATACATTCCTACCAGGAGGGGCAAAGTTTCCCAAACCTCAAAATGCCTATAAATACACCCCTCACCACACCCACAAATCAGTTTTTACAAACTTTGCCTCCTATGGAGGTGGTGAAGTAAGTTTGTGCTAGATTCTACGTTGATATGCGCTCCGCAGCAGGTTGGAGCCCGGTTTTCCTCTCAGCGTGCAGTGAATGTCAGAGGGATGTGAGGAGAGTATTGCCTATTTGAATGCAGTGATCTCCTTCTACGGGGTCTATTTCATAGGTTCTCTGTTATCGGTCGTAGAGATTCATCTCTTACCTCCCTTTTCAGATCGACGATATACTCTTATATATACCATTTCCTCTACTGATTCTCGTTTCAGTACTGGTTTGGCTTTCTACTACATGTAGACGAGTGTCCTGGGGTAAGTAAGTCTTATTTTCTGTGACACTCTAAGCTATGGTTGGGCACTTTTATATAAAGTTCTAAATATATGTATTCAAACATTTATTTGCCTTGACTCAGGATGTTCAACGTTCCTTATTTCAGACAGTCAGTTTCATATTTGGGATAATGCATATGAATAAATAATTTTTTTCTTACCTTAAAAATTTGACTTTTCCCTGTGGGCTGTTAGGCTCGCGGGGGCTGAAAATGTTTAATTTTATTGCGTCATTCTTGGCGCTGACTTTTTTGGCGCAAAATTTTTTTTCTGTTTCCGCCGTCATACGTGTTGCCGGAAGTTGCGTCATTTTTGACGTTCTTTTGCGCCAAAAGTGTCGGCGTTCCGGATGTGGCGTCATTTTTGGCGCCAAAGCATTTAGGCGCCAAATAATGTGGGCGTCTTTTTTGGCGCTAAAAAAATATGGGCGTCACTATTGTCTCCACATTATTTAAGTCTCATTATTTTGTGCTTCTGGTTGCTAGAAGCTTATTCACTGGCATTTTTTTCCCATTCCTGAAACTGTCATTTAAGGAATTTGATCAATTTTGCTTTATATGTTGTTTTTTCTATTACATATTGCAAGATGTCCCACGTTGAAGCTGAGTCAGAAGATACTTCTGGAAAATCGCTGCCTGGTGCTGGAGCTACCAAAGCTAAGTGTATCTGCTGTAAACTTTTGGTATCTGTTCCTCCAGCTGTTGTTTGTACTGTTTGTCATGATAAACTTGCTAATGCAGATAATATTTCCTTTAGTACTGTTACATTACCTGTTGCTGTTCCGTCAACATCTAATATTCAGAGTGTTCCTGATAACATAAGAGATTTTGTTTCTAAATCCATTAAGAAGGCTATGTCTGTTATTCCTCCTTCTAGTAAACGTAAAAAGTCTTTTAAAACTTCTCATTTTTCAGATGAATTTTTAAATGAACATCATCATTCTGATACTGATATTTGTTCTTCTGATTCAGAGGATTCTGTCTCAGAGGTTGATGCTGATAAATCTTCATATTTATTTAAAATTGAATTTATTCGTTCTTTACTTAAAGAAGTCCTAATTGCATTAGAAATTGAGGATTCTAGTCCTCTTGATACTAAATCTAAACGTTTAGATAAGGTTTTTAAATCTCCTGTAGTTATTCCAGAAGTATTTCCTGTCCCTGGTGCTATTTCTGAAGTAATTTCCAGGGAATGGAATAATTTGGGTAATTCTTTTACTCCTTCTAAACGTTTTAAGCAATTATATCCTGTGCCATCTGACAGATTAGAATTTTGGGACAAAATCCCTAAGGTTGATGGGGCTGTCTCTACTCTTGCTAAGCATACTACTATTCCTACGGCAGATGGTACTTCCTTTAAGGATCCTTTAGATAGGAAAATTGAATCCTTTCTAAGAAAAGCTTACTTGTGTTCAGGTAATCTTCTTAGACCTGCTATATCTTTAGCGGATGTTGCTGCAGCTTCAACTTTTTGGTTAGAAGCTTTAGCGCAACAAGTAACAGATCATAATTCTCATAGCATTATTATTCTTCTACAACATGCTAATAATTTTATTTGTGATGCCATCTTTGATATCATTAGAGTTGATGTCAGGTATATGTCTCTAGCTATCTTAGCTAGAAGAGCTTTATGGCTTAAAACTTGGAATGCTGATATGTCTTCTAAGTCTACTCTGCTTTCCCTTTCTTTCCAGGGTAATAAATTATTTGGTTCTCAGTTGGATTCTATTATCTCAACTGTTACTGGAGGGAAAGGAACTTTTTTACCACAGGATAAAAAATCTAAAGGTAAATTTAGGTCTAATAATCGTTTTCGTTCCTATCGTCACAACAAGGAACAAAAGCCTGATCCTTCATCCTCAGGAGCGGTATCAGTTTGGAAACCATCTCCAGTCTGGAATAAATCCAAGCCTTTTAGAAAACCAAAGCCAGCTCCCAAGTCCACATGAAGGTGCGCCCTCATTCCAGCTCAGCTGGTAGGGGGCAGATTACATTTTTTCAAAGAAATTTGGTTCAATTCCGTTCACAATCTCTGGATTCAGAACATTGTTTCAGAAGGGTACAGAATTGGCTTCAAGATAAGGCCTCCTGCAAAGAGATTTTTTCTTTCCTGTGTCCCAGTAAACCTAGCGAAGGCTCAAGCATTTCTGAAATGTGTTTCAGATCTAGAGTTGGCTGGAGTAATTATGCCAGTTCCAGTTCTGGAACAGGGGCTGGGGTTTTATTCAAATCTCTTCATTGTACCAAAGAAGGAGAATTCCTTCAGACCAGTTCTGGATCTAAAAATATTGAATCGTTATGTAAGGATGCCAACATTCAAGATGGTAACTATAAGGACTATCCTGCCTTTTGTTCAGCAAGAGCATTATATGTCCACAATAGATTTACAGGATGCATATCTGCATATTCCGATTCATCCAGATCACTTTCAGTTTCTGAGATTCTCTTTCCTAGACAAGCATTACCAGTTTGTGGCTCTACCGTTTGGCCTAGCTACAGCTCCAAGAATTTTTACAAAGGTTCTCGGTGCCCTTCTGTCTGTAATCAGAGAACAGGGTATTGTGGTATTTCCTTATTTGGACGATATCTTGGTACTTGCTCAGTCTTCACATTTAGCAGAATCTCATACGAATCGACTTGTGTTGTTTCTTCAAGATCATGGTTGGAGGATCAATTTACCAAAAAGTTCATTGATTCCTCAGACAAGGGTAACCTTTTTAGGTTTCCAGATAGATTCAGTGTCCATGACTCTGTCACTAACGTACAAGAGATGTCTAAAATTGATATCAGCTTGTCGAAACCTTCAGTCACAATCATTCCCTTCGGTAGCTTTATGCACGGAAATTCTAGGTCTTATGACTGCAGCATCGGACGCGATCCCCTTTGCTCGTTTTCACATGCGACCTCTTCAGCTCTGTATGCTGAACCAGTGGTGCAGGGATTACACAAAGATATCTCAATTAATATCTTTAACACCGATTGTACGACACTCTCTGATGTGGTGGACAGATCACCATTGTTTAGTTCAGGGGGCTTCTTTTGTTCTTCCCACCTGGACTGTAATTTCAACAGATGCAAGTCTGACAGGTTGGGGAGCTGTTTGGGGGTCTCTGACAGCACAAGGGGTTTGGGAATCTCAGGAGGTGAGATTACCGATCAATATTTTGGAACTCCGTGCAATTTTCAGAGCTCTTCAGTCATGGCCTCTTCTAAAGAGAGAATCGTTCATTTGTTTTCAGACAGACATTGTGACAACTGTGGCATACATCAATCATCAAGGAGGGACTCACAGTCCTCTGGCTATGAAGGAAGTATCTTAAATTCTGGTATGGGCGGAATCCAGCTCCTGTCTAGTTTCTGCGGTTCATATCCCAGGTATAGACAATTGGGAAGCGGATTATCTCAGCCGCCAAACGTTACATCCGGGCGAATGGTCTCTTCACCCAGAGGTATTTCTTCAGATTGTTCAAAAGTGGGGACTTCCAGAAATAGATCTGATGGCCTCTCATCTAAATAAGAAACTTCCCAGGTATCTGTCCAGATCCAGGGATCCTCAAGCGGAAGCAGTGGATGCATTGTCACTTCCTTGGAAGTATCATCCTGCCTATATCTTTCCGCCTCTAGTTCTTCTTCCAAGAGTAATCTCCAAGACTCTGAAGGAATGCTCGTTTGTTCAGCTGGTAGCTCCAGCATGGCCTCACAGGTTTTGGTATGCGGATCTTGTCCGGATGGCCTCCCCAACTGTGGACTCTTCCGTTAAGACCAGACCTTTTGTCGCAAGGTCCTTTTTTCCATCAGGATCTCAAATCCTTAAATTTAAAGGTATGGAGATTGAACGCTTGATTCTTAGTTAAAGAGGTTTCTCTGACTCTGTGATTAATACTATGTTACAGGCTCGTAAATCTGTATCTAGGGAGATATATTATAGAGTCTGGAAGACTTATATTTCTTGGTGTCTTTCTCATCATTTTTCCTGGCATTCTTTTAGAATTCCGAGAATTTTACAGTTTCTTCAGGATGGTTTGGATAAAGGTTTGTCTGCAAGTTCCTTGAAAGGACAAATCTCTGCTCTTTCTGTTCTTTTTCACAGAAAGATTGCTAATCTTCCTGATATTCTTTGTTTTGTACAAGCTTTGGTTCGTATAAAACCTGTCATTAAGTCAATTTCTCCTCCTTGGAGTTTGAATTTGGTTCTGGGGGCTCTTCAAGCTCCTCCGTTTGAACCTATGCATTCATTGGACATCAAATTACTTTCTTGGAAAGTTTTGTTCCTTTTGGCCATCTCTTCTGCCAGACGAGTTTCTGAATTATCTGCTCTTTCTTGTGAGTCTCCTTTTCTGATTTTTCATCAGGATAAGGCGGTGTTGCAAACTTCTTTTAAATTTTTACCTAAGGTTGTGAATTCTAACAACATTAGTAGAGAAATTGTGGTTCCTTCATTGTGTCCTAATCCCAAGAATTCTAAGGAGAGATCATTGCATTCTTTGGATGTAGTTAGAGCTTTGAAATATTATGTTGAAGCTACTAAGAATTTACGAAAGACTTCTAGTCTATTTGTTATCTTTTCCGGTTCTAGGAAAGGTCAGAAGGCCTCTGCCATTTCTTTGGCATCTTGGTAGAAATCTTTAACTCATCATGCTTATGTTGAGTCGGGTAAAACTCTGCCTCAAAGGATTACAGCTCATTCTACTAGGTCAGTTTCTACTTCCTGGGCGTTTAGGAATGATGCTTCGGTTGATCAGATTTGCAAAGCAGCAACTTGGTCTTCTTTGCATACTTTTACTAAATTCTACCATTTTGATGTGTTTTCTTCTTCTGAAGCTGTTTTTGGTAGAAAAGTACTCCAGGCAGCTGTTTCAGTTTGAATCTTCTGCTTATAATTTCATTTTTTTTCATTTAATCTTTATTTTGGGTGTGGATTATTTTTCAGCGGAATTGGCTGTCTTTATTTTATCCCTCCCTCTCTAGTGACTCTTGCGTGGAAAGATCCACATCTTGGGTAGTCATTATCCCATACGTCACTAGCTCATGGACTCTTGCTAATTACATGAAAGAAAACATAATTTATGTAAGAACTTACCTGATAAATTCATTTCTTTCATATTAGCAAGAGTCCATGAGGCCCACCCTTTTTTGTGGTGGTTATGATTTTTTTGTATAAAGCACAATTATTCCAATTCCTTATTTTTTATGCTTTCGCACTTTTTTCTTATCACCCCACTTCTTGGCTATTCGTTAAACTGATTTGTGGGTGTGGTGAGGGGTGTATTTATAGGCATTTTGAGGTTTGGGAAACTTTGCCCCTCCTGGTAGGAATGTATATCCCATACGTCATTAGCTCATGGACTCTTGCTAATATGAAAGAAATTAATTTATCAGGTAAGTTCTTACGTAAATTATGTTATTTGACTGTGTGTGTATTTATGCATGTATGTGTGTGTGTGTGTGTGTGTATGTTTGTGGAAACAACAAATTACAGACCTTGTTACTACAGCATGGGGGGCGGGGGGTAAACACTGTTACTATACAGTACCACTATATACAGTACGGGGGGGCTGGACCATGTCACAGACTGCTGTGGTCACTTTATAAAGTACTGGGGTGGTTAGGGTCAGGCCAGCCATCTCATCGGGAGATTACAGACTGTGTCACTAACTCACTTTATACAGTACTGATGGGTTAAACAGTGTCACTATATGCAGTAATAGGGGGTCAGACCATCTCAGAGACTGTGGGCACAGGGTACCTCCTTTTGTAGACATGTAATCTGATTCACATTTTTTTCCAGTGTTAAATGTTAAAAAAAAGAGAAAAAAAAGATATGTATCAAATTCACCTTCTTTCTTTTCGGGGGGGGGGGGGGGGGGGGGCTTCTTAGATTTTTGCACCTGGGTCCTGTGGTTTCTAGTTATGCCTCTGAAGGCAGTAATCAGTAATAATGTTTCAGTTTGAGCATGGCATTCTCCTTTCCCAATGGCTGCTTATTTTTGTCCCTAATGTATAAGAATAGTGTACATGATAAAAGCCAAAGTTGCCTGAGATGAGTTCAATGTTTTCATATGACAAATGCTAAAAGACTGGGTGAAGCCTATTTTCTCTTACAAACCTGTTATCCTTTATTAGTTTTATTTTCATGTCCTTGTTTTCTCAGTGTCGTACTGTTCATACATTCACACGTATATCAAGAGAATCACAAATAAGACTTTGTCATTCACACAGGACACAACTCAGTTATATATTCACACTTACACACTATTATATTCACATCCATGTCTATTATATATTAACACTCTCAATAGACAGCAATAGTTGAATTATAAACCAGTAAAGCCCTGATGGAATCTGGCTATACTTGAGAATACTCAGGGCTTCAATCTGTAGAAGTCCCTCAGTTTCTGCAAAAGTCCTGTGTTATCTTAGAACTGTCCCTGCTGTTCTGCCTCATTCCAATAATTCAATTTAAGGGCCAGATTACGAGTTAAGCGCAAAATATTGCTTACTTGAAAAGGATATTTGCGCTCGACTGAATAATACAAGTGCACGCAAATGTGCGCTGGTATTACTAGTGAGGTGCAATGAGAACCTTGCGTAAGCATTGCACAGAAGCATTGTGCTCACAGGAGTGCCCTTCCATAGGCTCCAATAGAAGCCTTTTTCTCATGCCGTGTCAAAGAGCAGCAAAGGGGGTAAGTCGCACAGCTATGGGCAGCAAATATCCATACATATGTGTATTCTTATATACATATATATTTATGTGTTTATATGTGTGTATACCTAACCTAACAATAAACTACCAATAGCCCTTAAAAGTGCATTTTGTAGGGCATTGCCCTAAGTTAAACAGCTATTTTACATTAAAAAAATTACAAAGTCCCCCCAACAGTAAACCCCCCCACCTAACCAACCCCCCAAAATAAAAAAAACCTAAGCTACCCATTGCCCCTTGGCATTTGTATGGGCGTTGCCCTTAAAAGTGCATTCAGCTATTTTACTGCCCATTAAAAAAAACAAAAAAACTAACACTAACTTCAGGAAATGTACTCTAGTTCCTGAAGTCCAGACATCCATCTTCATTCAGGTGGCGAGAAGTCTTCATCCAGGAGGCGACATCTTCATCCATCACGGGGACATCTTCTATCTTCATCCCAGTGGCCCGAAGCAGAGCAGTCCAGGACCTGTGGCAACATCCAGCACAGATCGTCCTCTTTGATCGACCACCGCACACTGAAGCTTGAATGCAAGGTACCCCTTTTATATTGGGGTGCCATTGCATACCTATTGGCTGAAAATTTCAAATCAGCCAATAGGATCAGAGCTGCTTAAATCAGAGCTGATTTGAACAGCCAATAGGATTTAAGCAGCTCTCATCCTATTGGCCGGCGGTTTAGGGGTTAATAGGTTTATTATAGTAGTAGCGATGTTGGGGACCGGTGGTTTAGGGGTTAATAGCTTTATATAGTGTTGGTGATGTGGGTGGGCAGCGGATTAGGCGTTAATAGGTGTAATATAGTATTTTGCAAAATCCATAACTACTTGTCTCAGATAGCTGAATAGATCTCGGTGATATAGACCATAAGTATTTTAGCCGGACCGCACAACCTGTAATACGGCGCTATGAAAATCCTGCACACAAAAGTAATTTTTGGAGTGCGTAATGGAGAGTTGCGTTACATGCTAAAACGCTTGTGGTATAGCTATACTGCATCGACTTGTAATACGGGAGACCAGCCATTCTATGCGCAATGGCCAATTTTTCAGCGGTATAGCCTTACCGCACCAAACTGCAAAATTTGTAATATGGGTGTTTATTTTTTAATAAAGTATATTACACTTAATTTTGGGTTAATTTGGTGGACATTTATAAAATTAACCAGAGATCTGATTTCTAGTTAATTTTAGAAGTGCTAATTGCTACCGCGAGCTTGCCACTTAAAATAGCTGGTTATGTATTGCGCGCCAGCAAATGGGCACATTTGTCCGTTTGCGGATGCGCAATAAATTAGTGCTACACATGTAATCTAGCCCATTATGTACAAAAAATCTTTCTAATTTATTTATATTATCAGATTCACTTTATTTTTTTGGTATTGTTTGTTGAAACTAAGATTCTATCCATAAGAGCATTCCTAGGTACCAGGCTTAGGATTGTGCAAGTGTTTTGATGGCTATAGGGCAGCAACATATTTTATAACAATGTTATAGATTGTTGTAAACACCTGTGCATATACACACTAGGCCAAAATGTATGTCTGGGGTTTGCCATGCTTCTCGCTCAGGTGGATTGCCTGGTTTTTCGGGGCTGAACTGTACTTGTTTAGTCAGGACAAAACGGGCTGCTCCTGAAGTGGCAGTTAGCCAAAGAACAAATTATTACGCTATTGTTCATTACCTGGATTGAGTGCTTCTCTCTTTTTGTGTATACATTTATGCACAGGGGTCAGAAAGCCGCTGCTGCTACCTTTTCCTTTAGGCTAAGAAGTATCATCCATATGGCATATGTCGCAGCGGGACAGCAGCCTCCTGTAAGAATTACGGCTCATTCTACCCGTGCAGTGTCATCTTCTTGGGCCTTTAAGAATGAAGTTTCTATGGAACAGATCTGTAAGGTGGCTACTCGGTCCTCATTACATTCCTTTTAAAAGTTTTACATATTCAATGATTTTGCCTCAGCGGAGGCTTCCTTTGGGAGAAAGGTGCTTCAAGCGCTGGTGCCTTCAGTTTAGGTTTGCCTGCCTTGATTTATCCCTCCCTGTTTATGCTGTGTCCTCTTTAGCTTGGGTATTGGTTTCCCAACAGTATTTAATTAATTTGTGGACTCTCCCTGTCATTAGAAAGAAAACAAAATATATGCTTACCTGATAAATTCTTTTCTTTCTTGGCAGTGAGAGTCCACAAAACCACCCCGCTGTTTTTTTGTTATGCAGCGGCAGTTATTTTGTGTTTCCATTTCTTTTGGCACCACTATACCCTTAGTATTTCTCTTCGCTTTTCCTTTTCCTCGGCTTGAATTACTAGGGAAGTAGGGGAAGTGGGAGGAATACTCAATGCTTTGGCTGAGGTGTCTTTGCCTCCTCCTGGGGGCCAGTTGTTGTATTCCCAACAGTAATGAATGAATTTGTGGACTCTCACTGCCAAGAAAGAAAAGAAAATTTATCAGGTAAGCATACATTTAGTTTTATGTTTAAAAACCATAAATACTTTTTAGTCTATAGATATATGCTATGCTTTAAACAATATATATTGTACATGACTATGCATATCATTTAAACATTGACCCCTACACTGCCATAACCTAATACTAACTGTATAAGCTAAGGCCTTACACATAAATATTCAATATTTAAAATGATGTTTTATTATGTAGAATGCTTATTATTTGAAGTTTTGCATATAAATCAAAATTAAATTTTGTGTTTATTATTTGTGATTAAAAACAGTAAGGAAGAATTTAGCAGTGACCGCCGTGAGGATCAAACAGCAGAGAGGGTGGTAGGGGGTGGGGCGTGACGGGAGGGGAATATGGCGGGGACAGGATCGGGCATGGGAGGGGCGTGGCGGGGCCAGGTGGGACCGCTGCACTACAGAAAAAGGCCTGTGTACGCGGGCTTTAGGACTAGTAAATAGATATATTAACATATGTTATCACTAATAAACAAAACAAGCTAACATAAATACATTTTGTTTTATATGCAATACTTAAACAATATGCAATATTCATGACAATGCATTCCATTTTAAATATTGAATATCAATGAATCTACAATGTTTGAAATAAATGTATATAAATTAAAATGTAGATATTCTTGCTATTGATTGATATTTTTAAAATATATATATATATATATATATATATATATATATATATATATATATATATATATATATATATAAAAGACAGTTGCATTATAATTATAGTATTACATAACTGCATGTCTGTTATGTAATAATATAATTGTAATACTAATGACTTTTGTAACATAAATATACATTGTATACAATAATAAACACAAGAAAAAATAAATACATAATTATTTATATACAATACTTAAAAGAATATGCATCATACACGAGAATACATAATGTTTTAAACATTGTAGATAAATGCTTTATTAATCCCTAAACTGCCCTAATCTAATCACCTGGTTAGGTGATTAAGGCATACTACATGCTAAATATCAATAATCACCTAATCAATCCCCATACAGATATTCAAGGCCTAAACCGCCACTTCCCAACGCAAACAAGAACTACACTAACACCTAACCCCCCCCTCTAAACTAAACCCCTAAGTTAGATTTTTTTTGTAAGTTACTTAGGGGGTTTAGTTTGAAGGGGAGTTAATAATGTATGGTACTTGCAGTGGGCAAGTGGCGGTTTAGGGGTTAATAGTGTAGGGTATTTGCGGTGGGTATGTGGTGGTATATGGGTTAACATTTTAGATAGGTATCTGCTGTGGGCTAGTGGCACTATAGGGGTTAATAGTTTAGATGGGTACTTGTGGAGGGTATGTGGCAGTATATGGATTAACAGTTTAGATAGGTACTTGTGGTGGGCTAGTAGCGGTATAGGGGTTAACAGTTTAGATATGTACTTACTGTGGGCTAGTGGTGGTATAGGGGTTAATAGTTTAGATGGATTTTTGCTGTGCATATGTGGCGGTTTAGGGGTTAACAGGATAAATACTTGCAATGGGTATGTGGCAGTTAACGAGCTAACAGAATAGGTACATGTGGTGGCTATGTGGTAGTTGAAGGGTTAACAGGATATATTAGTGGTTAGGCACTTCAGTTATATCCCAAGGGATCCTTTACTATACTGTACATCACCAATATGGGCAGTGATGCTGGAATTTATCTATAGCCAGCATCGCCGACCAATGGTATATAGTAAACGCTCTCTTGACATAGTGGCGGATCCCTTTGGAATAATTTGCCGCCTCATAGCACTTTTGATCATCGGGTCCCAATCACAAAATATTTTTTTTGTGGTTTTTATTTCCGCTTAAGGGCCAGATTACGAATGGAGCGTATAAGGGGCTTATCACTCGTAGTTGAAAGTAAACACTATCACTTGAGCACAATTCAAGTTAGCGCTTGTCGGTTAGCACTTCATCAGAGCTCTGGATAACTGTTTAGCGAAACAAAAACGTGTCACAAAACACATTACAAAGTACAGTTACACTCATAATAACACCATCTAATAAAAATTATTCCAAAAAATGTTGCACAAAAAAGTTATAAGGGCTCAAAGAATGGAGGTCTCAGGCGTTACAAAAAAAATCAGGCAAAGGGCCTTAACATACATTTACATTCTATGTATATGTATATACACTCACCGGCCACTTTATTAGGTATACCTTGCTAGTACCGGGTTGGACGTCCTTTTGCCTTAAGAACTACCTTAATTCTTTGTGGCATAGATTCAACAAGGTGTTGGAAACATTCCTCAGACATTTTGGTCTATATTGACATGATAGCATCACGCAGTTGCTGCAGATTTGTCGGCTGCACATCCATGATGCGAATCTCCCGTTCCACCACATCCCAAAGGTGCTCTATTGGATGGAGATCTGGTGATTGTGGAGGCCATTAGAGTACAGTGAACTCATTGTCATGTTCAAGAAACCAGTTTGAGATGATTTAAACTTTGTGACATGGTGCATTATCCTCCTTGAAGTAGCTATCAGAAGATGGGTACACTGTAGTCATAAAGGGATGGACATGGTCAGCAACAATACTCAGGTAGGCCGTGGCGTTTAAACAATGCTCAATTGGTTCTAAGGGGCTCAAAGTGTGCCAAGAAACTTTCCCCCACACCATTACACCACCAGCCTGAACTGTTGATACAAGGCAGGATGGATCCATGCTTTCATGTTGACGCCAAATTCTGACCCTACCATCTGAATGTTGCAGCTGAAATCGAGACTCATCAGACCAGGCAACGTTTTTCCAATCTTCTATTGTCCAATTTTGGTGAGCCTGTGCGATTTGTAGCCTCAGTTTCCTGTTCTTAGCTGACAGGAGTGGCACCCGGTGGGCTCTTCTGCTGCTGTAGCCCATCTGCTTCAAGGTTCGACATGTCTTGCGTTCAGAGATGGTATTCTGCATACCTTGGTTGTAACGAGTTGGTATTTTAGTTACTGTTGCCTTTCTATCATCTCAAACCAGTCTGCCCATTCTCCTCTGACCTCTGACATCCACAAGGCATTGTCGTCCACACAACTGCCGCTCACTGGATATTTTCTCTTTTTCGGACCATTCTCTGTAAACCCTAGAGATGGTTGTGCTTGAAAATCACAGTCGATCAGCAGTTTTTGAAATACTCAGACCAGTCCGTCTGGAACCAACAACCATGTCACGTTCAAAGTCACTTAAATCCCCTTTCTTTCCTATTCTGATGCTCGGTTTGAACTTCAGCAAGTCGTCTTCACCACGTCTAGATGCCTAAATGCATTGCGTTGCTGCCATGTGATTGGCTTATTAGCAATTTGTGTTACCAAGCAATTGAACAGGTGTACCTAATAAAGTGGCCGGTGAGTGTATGTATATATATATATATATATATATATATATATATATATGTGTATATATGTATTTATAGACATATATATATATATATACTGTATAGACATATATATATATATATATATATATATATGTGTGTGTGTGTGTGTGTGCATTGGAGCCCTTTGCAGTTAAGTACAGGTGGCCCTCGTTTTACAACGGTTCAATTTACACCGTTTCAGAATAACAACCTTTTTTTTCAGTCATGTGACTGCTATTGAAAAGCATTGAGAAGCAGTGCATTTATTAAAATAGCCAGTAGGTGGAGCTGCCCGCTTGTGTTGCAGCAAATCCAAGCAAGCTGAAATTAATCAGTTTAACCAGACCTGAGCTATCGAGCAGATTTCAAAGGAACAAGATCTTCCTGTCTATAAATCAGTCCAGATTGGAATTCATAGAAAGAACTGTTTGCAGAAAAATGCAAGTGAAGTCTGTGTTGTGTGATTATTTTATTAGGTTTATAATGCTGTTTAGCAAATGTTTTTGTTTTTAGCATTTAAAGTCTTCATTTCAAAGCTTTTAAAAAAAAAAAACACCTTATGTATTAGGTGTTACTTATGCCAATTTTGAGAGGGGCCTGGAACCTATCTCCCTCACTTCCCATTGACTTACATTATAAACTGGGTTTCAGTTTACAACGGTTTCGATTTACAACCATTCCTTCTGGAACCTAACCCTGGCGTAAACTGAGGGCTACCTGTATATGAAAACATGTAAATATATAAATGATATTTACTGTAAACATTTCACATTTCAATGTTCTGCACATAGCAGAATATGTTCTAAGTATTTTTAAATATTCCTTTATATATATATGTATATATCTATAGCCCTATATAATCATGTATATATACTGTATAGGTGTATGTATATATATATATATATATATATATTGTGCCAAAAAAACATCTGCCGATAATAATAATAATAATATATGTAGAAATATATATTTATGAAAAAAAGAACATATTCTTGTATGTGAAGAACATTTGAATGTAAAATATTCATATTTTCATGTCAGGTTAGCGCACATGAGAATATGCGATCAGGTTCGAGCGCGAGTATGGTGTCAATTGACAGTTTACTTTCAACTCATAATACGAGCGCAACCCAACGTACACAAAAAGCTTACTTACTCGAACGGGAGCATTAATTAGCGCTCCACTTGTAATCTGGCCCTAAGTCTGTAATTAATAATAAAAAAAATAAATATAGAGTACTTATTCACAGTCCAAATTCTAAATGACTTGTACATAGTTTTGTTTGGCTGAAGAGTGAGGTTTAAAGTGATTAAAATGAGCAGCACAAAAGCAAGAATAACCCTCAATCTATACAGTGAGATATTACAATTACAAGCCAATGTCAGATTTCTTCAACTCATAGTTCACTAGCACCTGTTAGAATAGAATACATTTCTTAGATTTCCTAAATGCCTAAACACCTAGCATAGGTGTGAACCCTACTGCTGCCATGCCAATTTCAGCTAAAAATTGTGGTTGTGTTTCAAAATGTGTAAACAGGACCTCAGTTGAATGACTTCTTAGAAGCTGGCAAGTAGGGAAGTGCTCTGACTTGCCTGTGTAATAACCCATGACGATCCACAGCATGGGCAGATAAATCTAATTTATTGCTCAAAAAAATCATGCTTTGCTAGATTGACACAGAAAACAAATTTCAAGCAGCTTCTAAGCGTGGTGTTGACAATATCCGTGTGATCTTAACATGTAATCAGCATATCTTCAAGCATATGTTGGTTATATAATAAGCCAGACAGGATTTAACAATTGTACTTTTTCCTTATTCTGGCACTAAATCTATATGAGAATCCATCTAGGTGTATTGAAACAACCATTTGAGAGTATCTATTATCAATAGATGTCAAGAGTTTGGGCATACTTCAAATTTAGTTATTCCTGTTGTAAGTATCCTTCTGGGTATTGTAGACCAACAGCTAATAACCAAGCAGGTCATATAGTGACCATGAATACCTTAAAAGTTGACCAGTCAGGTCCACTCTGATGTCTGCAAATTCAGATTTTTAAATTTTGTATGTTTTTTTTTACTGAAATGATCTGTGAGGTCCATTTGTTTCTGTAAACAGTAGTTATCTTCTCTTTTTTTAATATGTTATTCAACAGCTACTGATCTATATTACGAAAAAACACTATTTCCCAAAGAGTCTTCCAATGCATCCGATAGATGTTCCAGCACAAATCTTGGTTAGCATCTGGGGCACTTTGAGCTAAACCTTGAGGTTTCCCAAATCTTTAATTCAGTCTACCTTATATAAAAATCAATTTCAGATAAAGCCTCCTAAATAACCTATTGGTCACAAAAGTTTCTCGGTGTACGTTCAAAGCTTTAAATAGTATGTCTGTAGTCAAGGTATCTGGAGGGGATGGGGAGCAAAAGAGGGCAAATAATTGTCCCTCCTGAAATGTTAATCATTATATCTAAGAATGGACACTCATTTGAATCCCTCTCCTAATGCCAATGAGTCACAATATTTAAAATGATGTGTTGGTTGCTGAACTGTTCTACAATCAACTCTGTCTTGCTGCCTATTGCCACTTATATTATTATGTTTGGGTGCTGTCTAATCAAAGGATCAAGACACAACTGATCCATTGGAATTGACTTCTAAATATTTTCAAAACAAAAAACTAAATGTACCTTTCTCTTGTTAAGTGTGTTCAGTCCACGGGTCATCCATTACTTATGGGATATATTCTCCTTCCCAACAGGAAGTTGCAAGAGGATCACCCAAGCAGAGCTGCTATATAGCTCCACCCCTCACATGTCATACCCAGTCATTCTCTTGCAAGTCTCAACAAAGGAGGTTGTGAGAGGAGATAGGAGTAACATTCTTCAAAAGTTTATTATTTTAAAATAGCACCGGAGTGTGCTGTTTGTTCTCTCAGGCAGTATTTAGAAGAAGAATCTGCCTGCGTTTTTTCTATGATCTTAGCAGACGTAACTAAGATCCACTGGCTGTTCTCGCACATTCTGAGGAGTGGGGTACCTTCAGAGAAGGGAATAGCATGCGGGGTCCCCCGCAAATGAGGTATGTGCAGTAAAATATTTTCTAGGAATGGAATTGACTATGAAAACACTGCTGTTACCCATATGACGTAAGTACAGCCTTTAATGCAGTAGTAGCGACTGGTATCAGGCTGATAAATGTATGCGCAGTTGAGTTATTTTCTAGGGACTAGAATTTAACTTTAAATACTGTTAGTACTGAAATAAATGTATGAGCCTTAACTGCAGTAGAAGCGACTGGTAGCAGGCTTAGTGATAACTTTGCATAACACTGGAAAGTTGTTTTTTAAAACGTTTACTGGCATGTTATTAATTTTGTGAGGTACTTTGGTGATAAATCTTTTTGGGCATGATTTTTTTCCACATGGCTAACGTATATTTCTGCATAGACACCGTTATATCAGGTCTCCCACTGTTGTGATATGAGTGGGAGGGACCTTTTTTTTAGCGCCTTGTTGCGCAGTTAAAATTCTAGCACAGTCTTCCTGCTTCTTCCTCTTTGATCCAGGACGTCTCCAGAGAGCTCAGGGGTCTTCAAAATTCATTTTTGAGGGAGGTAATCAATCACAGCAGACCTGTGACAGTGTGTTTGACTGTGAGAAAAGCGTTAAATCTTAAATTGATTATCCGTTTTGGGTATTGAGGGGTTAATCATCCTTTTGCTAATGGGTGCAATCCTCTGCTAATTTCATACATTTACTGTTTAAAATTGGTTGCTATAACCGTATTAGTTCATTGTTATTTCAACTGTGACAGTTTTTTTGTGTTTTTAAAAGCGCTGCAGCGTTTTTTATATTGCTTGTAAACTTATTCAAAGAAATTTCCAAGCTTGATAGCTTCATTGCTAGTCTGTTTAAACATGTCTGACACAGATGAATCTGCTTGCTCATTATGTTTAAAGGCCAATGTGGAGCCCAATAGAAATATGTGTACCAATTGTATTGATGTTACTTTAAATAAAAGCCTGTCTTTACCGGTAAAGAAATTATCACCAGACAACGAGGGGGAAGTTATGCCACCTAACTCTCCTCACGTGTCAGTACCTTCGCCTCCCGCTCAGGAGGTGCGTGAGATTGTGGCGCCAAGCACATCAAGGCACTTACAAATCACTTTACAAGATATGGCTAATGTTATGAAAGAAGTATTATCTAATTTGCCTGAGTTAAGAGGCAAGCGCGATAGCTCTGGGTTAAGGACAGAGCGCGCTGATGATATGAGGGCCATGTCTGACACTGCGTCACAATTTGCAGAACATGAGGACGGAGAGCTTCATTCTGTGGGTGACGGATCTGATCCAGGGAGACCGGATTCAGAAATATCAAATTTTAAATTTAAGCTTGAGAACCTCCGTGTATTACTAGGGGAGGTATTAGCGGCTCTGAATGATTGCGACACGGTTGCAGAGAAATTATGTAGGCTGGATAAATACTATGCGGTACCAGTGTGTACTGACGTTTTTCCTATACCTAAAAGGCTTACAGAGATTATTAACAAGGAGTGGGATAAACCCGGTGTGCCTTTTTCCCCTCCTCCGATATTTAGAAAAATGTTCCCAATAGACGCCACCACACGAGACTTATGGCAGACGGTCCCTAAGGTGGAGGGAGCAGTTTCTACTTTAGCCAAGCGTACCACTATTCCGGTGGAGGATAGTTGTGCTTTCTCAGATCCAATGGATAAAAAAATTAGAAGGTTACCTTAAGAAAATGCTTGTTCAACAAGGTTTTATATTACAGCCCCTTGCATGCATTGCGCCCGTCACTGCTGCAGCGGCTTTCTGGTTTGAGTCTCTGGAAGAGGCTATTCGCACAGCACCATTGGATGAGACTTTGAACAAGCTTAAAGCCCTTAAGCTAGCTAATGCATTTGTTTCGGATGCCGTTGTGCATTTAACCAAACTAACGGCTAAGAACTCCGGATTCGCCATTCAGGCGCGCAGAGCGCTATGGCTTAAATCCTGGTCAGCAGATGTAACTTCTAAATCTAAATTGCTTAATATTCCTTTCAAACGGCAAACCTTATTCAGGCCCGGCTTGAAGGAGATTATTGCTGACATTACTGGAGGTAAGGGTCACACCCTTTCTTAGGACAGGGCCAAATCAAAGGCCAAACTGTCTAGTTTTCGTGCCTTTCGTAATTTCAAGGCAAGAGCAGCATCAACTTCCTCCGCTCCAAAACAGGAAGGAACTGCTGCTCGTTACAGACAGGGTTAGAAAAGCAACCAGTCCTGGAACAAGGGCAAGCAGGCCAGAAAGCCTACTTCTGCCCCTAAGACAGCATGAAGAGAGGGCCCCCTATCCGGAAACGGATCTAGTGGGGGGCAGACTTTCTCTCTTCGCCCAGGCTTGGGAAAGAGATGTCCAGGATCCCTGGGCGTTGGAGATTATATCTCAGGGATACCTTCTGGACTTCAAAGCTTCTCCTCCACAAGGGAGATTTCATCTTTCAAGGTTATCAGCAAACCAAATAAAGAAAGAGGCTTTTCTTCACTGTGTACAAGACCTCCTAGTAATGGGGGTGATCCACCCAGTTCCGCGGACGGAACAAGGGCAAGGATTTTACTCAAATCTGTTTGTGGTTCCCAAGAAAGAGGGAACCTTCAGACCAATCTTGGACCTAAAGATCTTAAACAAATTCCTAAGAGTTCCATCATTCAAAATGGAGACTATTCGAACCATCCTACCCATGATCCAAGAGGGTCAGTATATGACCACAGTGGACTTAAAGGATGCCTACCTTCACATACCGATTCACAAAGATCATTATCGATACCTAAGGTTTGCCTTTCTAGACAGGCATTACCAGTTTGTAGCTCTTCCCTTCGGGTTAGCTACGGCCCCGAGAATTTTTACAAAGGTTCTGGGCTCGCTTCTGGGGGTACTAAGACCGCGAGGCATAGCGGTGGCTCCGTACTTAGACGACATTCTGATACAAGCGTCAAGTTTTCAAAATGCAAAGTCTCATACAGAGATAGTTCTAGCATTTCTGAGCTTGCATGGGTGGAAAGTGAACATGGAAAAGAGTTCTCTGTTACCACTCACAAGGGTTCCCTTTCTAGGGACTCTTATAGATTCTGTAGAGATGAAGATTTACCTGACGGAGTCCAGGTTATCAAAAATCCTAAATGCTTGCCATGTCCTTCATTCCATTCTAAGCCCATCAGTAGCTCAGTGCATGGAAGTAATCGGCTTAATGGTCGCGGCAATGGACATAGTGCCATTTGCGCGCCTGCATCTCAGACCGCTGCAATTATGCATGCTGAGTCAGTGGAATGGGGATTACTCAGATCTGTCCCCTTTACTAAATCTGGACCAGGAGACCAGAGATTCTCTTCTCTGGTGGTTGTCTCGGATTCATCTGTCCAAGGGAATGACTTTTCGCAGACCAGATTGGACGATTGTAACAACAGATGCCAGCCTTCTAGGCTGGGGCGCAGTCTGGAATTCCCTGAAGGCTCAGGGATCATGGACTCAGGAGGAGAAACTCCTTCCAATAAACATTCTGGAATTAAGAGCGATATTCAATGCTCTTCTAGCTTGGCCTCAGTTAGCAACACTGAGGTTCATCAGATTTCAGTCGGACAACATCACGACTGTGGCTTACATCAATCATCAAGGGGGAACCAGGAGTTCCCTAGCGATGTTAGAAGTCTCAAAGATAATTTGCTGGGCAGAGTCTCACTCTTGCCATCTGTCAGCGATCTACATCCCAGGCGTGGAGAACTGGGAGGCGGACTTTCTAAGCCGCCAGACCTTTCACCCGGGGTAGTGGGAACTTCACCCGGAGGTATTTGCTCAACTGATTCTTCGTTGGGGCAAACCGGAACTGGATCTCATGGCTTCTCGTCAGAACGCCAAGCTTCCTTGTTACGGATCCAGGTCCAGGGACCCGGGAGCGGTGCTGGTAGATGCACTAGCAGCCCCTTGGGTTTTCAACATGGCTTATGTGTTCCCACCGTTTCCGTTGCTGCCTCGTCTGATTGCCAGGATCAAACAGGAGAGAGCATCGGTGATTCTGATAGCGCCTGCGTGGCCACGCAGGACCTGGTATGCAGACCTAGTGGACATGTCGTCCTGTCCACCATGGTCTCTGCCTCTGAGGCAGGACCTTCTACTTCAGGGTCCTTTCAACCATCCAAGCCTAATTTCTCTGAGGCTGACTGCATGGAGATTGAACGCTTGATTCTATCAAAGCGTGGTTTCTCGGAGTCGGTTATTGATACATTGATACAGGCTCGGAAACCGGTTACCAGAAAAATTTACCATAAGATATGGCGTAAATATTTACATTGGTGTGAATCCAAGAGTTACTCATGGAGTAAGGTTAGGAATCCTAGGATATTGTCTTTTCTACAAGAGGGTTTAGAAAAGGGTTTATCCGCTAGTTCGTTAAAGCGACAGATTTCTGCTCTATCTATTCTTTTTCACAAACGTTTGGCAGAGAACCCAGACGTCCAGGCTTTTTGTCAGGCTTTGGCTAGGATTAAGCCTGTGTTTAAAACTGTTGCTCCCCCGTGGAGCTTAAACTTGGTTCTTAAAGTTCTTCAGGGTGTTCCGTTTGAACCCCTTCATTCCATTGATATTAAGCTTCTATCTTGGAAAGTCCTGTTTTTGATGGCTATTTCCTCGGCTCGGAGAGTCTCTGAGTTATCTGCCTTACATTGTGACTCTCCTTATCTGATTTTTCATTCAGACAAGGTAGTTTTGCGTACTAAACCTGGGTTTTTACCTAAGGTTGTTTCTAATAGGAATATCAATCAGGAGATTGTTGTTCCATCATTATGTTCTAACCCTTCTTCAAAGAAGGAACGTCTTTTGCATAATCTGGACGTAGTCCGTGCCCTGAAGTTCTACTTACAGGCAACTAAGGATTTTCGGCAAACTTCTTCTCTGTTTGTCGTTTATTCTGGACAGAGGAGAGGTCAAAAGGCTTCGGCCACCTCTCTCTCTTTTTGGCTTCGTAGCATAATACGTTTAGCCTATGAGACTGCTGGACAGCAGCCCCCTGAAAGAATTACAGCTCATTCCACTAGAGCTGTGGCTTCCACCTGGGCCTTTAAGAATGAGGCCTCTGTTGAACAGATTTGCAAGGCTGCAACTTGGTCTTCACTTCATACCTTTTCAAAATTTTACAAATTTGACACTTTTGCTTCTTCGGAGGCTGTTTTTGGGAGAAAGGTTCTACAGGCAGTGGTTCCTTCTGTTTAAAGTTCCTGCCTTGTCCCTCCCATCATCCGTGTAGTTTAGCTTTGGTATTGGTATCCCATAAGTAATGGATGACCCGTGGACTGAACACACTTAACAAGAGAAAACATAATTTATGCTTACCTGATAAATTTATTTCTCTTGTAGTGTGTTCAGTCCACGGCCCGCCCTGTCTTTTTTTGAGGCAGTTCTAAATTTTAATTAAAACTCCAGTCACCACTGCACCCTATAGTTTCTCCTTTCTCGTCTTGTTTCGGTCGAATGACTGGATATGACATGTGAGGGGTGGAGCTATATAGCAGCTCTGCTTGGGTGATCCTCTTGCAACTTCCTGTTGGGAAGGAGAATATATCCCATAAGTAATGGATGACCCGTGGACTGAACACACTACAAGAGAAATAAATTTATCAGGTAAGCATAAATTATGTTTTTTATTAATTTTCCACATGAAGTGTCTGCATCAGCTATTTGGGTTTCTTAAAGTGCTAATTCAAAGACTTTGATAAATGCTTCATATAATGAAAACGTGGATTCTTACATTTTAATATATGGCAGTATAGCTGGAAGGCAAAAATACTATTAAATGAGGTTGTACCAAGCTTTACTGTATTTAAGACAACTGAAATATCGCTATTTATTTTCCATTCCATCAAAGACACATCGATAAGATCATATATGCATCATGAACAACTAATTCCAGGTCTGGTTCTGTGAGCTGGTGATATTTAATAAATGAATAAGTGTAGATACATGGCATGTCCCTCAAGACAAGCAAAAGCCAAACTGACTATTTCTTGGTGGCTTATGTACACTGATGATGTGTAATGTTATATCTTCACTCTTGCTGCAGTTTAAAATCTAGTTTAAATCACTCAGGAACTTCTAACAGTTTAAGGTGCAGCTGGTAATGATTTATAGGAGTGGTTAATACCAGCAGGGAGTTGGAGTTGAATGTGGTTGAATTGAATTTGCTGATGGCAAATTCAAGTTCCTTTTTACTCTTTAAGTTTCTTTTACGGTCATGTTCCCTCACTCTATTGCTGCTCTGATTTGGTCACTTATAAGCTACATCTTGCTAATTGAATTTACTCTCTTATCCTCAGGATACTCTACCACCCTTGCCTTGTTCTATAACGCTCAAGTACCTGATGCATTTATTGTTAGTATTAGTATTTTACTCCCATTAAATAAAAAAATGATGAAGGAGCCGTAGTGTTCTGAATGCAAATCATTTTTCTTGTTAGCCAATAAAGGTATCACAGATACAATTTGTTTTGTTGGTTTTTTTTTTTCCATCTAATGGCTAACAGGGTACCAAGAAAACAATAATTTTTTTACTCACAGTAATGATACTCTTTCACACTATGAGTCATCATTCTCTCTTAAGCTGGTCACTTACATTCATGTTGCTTTCTAACATGTTTTCTAAATCACAGGTTGTCTTTCATTCCCACCTTGCTCTCACACATGGTGCTGTCTCATCATTCTGTTTATCACTTGAGTCGCCGTTTCCCATTCAATATGATTATGTCAAGCTTAATTCCTTTCACTGCTTCCTGTTGCTCACTGTCCCTTGTTAGACTCAAACTCGTTGCTGTTTAAACATTGTGTAATGTTGCTTTATTACTTTTATAGTGCTATCTTGTGTTTCTCTCCAGCTTCTTCCTTTATCATTCTGACTTTAGCATTCTTTCACTCTTGCTTTGTCTTTTTATATTGAAAATGATTTCTTGCAATTGTGCTGTCCTGCCTCACCCATACCTAGCTCTTTCTCTAACACATCCATTCCCCACTACAGAGATCACTGTCTGAGGCACTGTCAGACTCAGTTCACCAGCCTGTACTGTCTCCTGGGAGTGGAAGTCTGGTGCAACAACTGGATCAGCGAGTGAAGGAGCTCAAATCATGGCTGAGAGACACTGAGCTTACCCTATACAACTCTAGCCTAAGAATAGGGGATGAAAATGATAGGAAAAGCTGGGAAGGACTACAAAGAGAATTGGACAGATTCCAGGTAAATCAATTAATTATTATTTGCTTGTTCTATGAGTTTTCCAGAAATTTAGCTGTACACTCCTCATAATAACACGTGTCAGAACTCAGCCTTACCATCTTACCTCTGCCTATCCAAAATTCTAATCTGGCACACATTTTTATGGCATATCTGCTCTGTCCTCAGCCTAAGTGACCCAAACTAAGCTATGCCCTGCTTATGTAAGATAAAGTTACTATTTCCAGTAAGAAAATATATAATTTACACAAGCAGATAGTGAAACACAAAAACTAAAAATTGTTTCTGTATATTCCCAGCCAATACCTACAACTAGCACCGTTCCTGCTACGGAGCAAAACGAGTATTAACATAATTGTGCTAAAAAACATTTCTCTTGGGCGAAAGAAGACACACAAAAAATGAAGAGACAGAGGGGGATATTTATCAAAGCGTCAACTGAAAATACGCTGGAATTCCGCGTCGTAAGTGTCACGAGATTGATCCGCCGTAGTTATCAAAGCATCAATATCGGCAAATGTTAAAATTTGTGATGTAACATACGATCCCGCGATCTCAATCCGACGCACATCGATGCGTGTTGAAAACCCGTGGAATTCGTACAGATTCGTGTTCATTCGCTCTCCTATTCAACACTATTTGAAGCTCTCACAAAGTTATCAAAATTTCTACAGTTACGCTTGCGTCTTTTCCGACGCAGCGTACCTGGTTTTCAATCCGCCACCCTTCAGATGCCATAGAACTCAATGGGAATCTGAAAACACAAAAAGCTAATGTTCGTTGCTGCAAGAGAATGAAGTATATTACATAATAAAAGTAAGTTAGAAACTTTATTAAAATTGTATACCCTTTCTAAATCAAACAATATTATTGCTACACATTTGGTGCACTAGTAGATATAGGGATAACAATGAAAAATACATTGCTACTGATGGATTATACTACAATTTTGTCTCTCATTACAAATCATGGGGACAATATTATTTCTACATATTTGGTGCAAAGTTTTTCCCAAAACTTGTCGCACTAATAGATATAGAGATAAAAATGAAATAAATACACAACATAATATAGCTAACTTCCTTTTTATTTTTTGGAAAAATCTATGTGCACCATGTTTAAAGGGACATTATACACTCATTTTTTCTTTGCATAAATGTTTTGTAGATAATCTATTTATATAGCCTATAAAGTTTTTTTTTTAATTAATGTATAGTTTTGCTTATTTTTAAATAACATTGCTCTGATTTTCAGACTCCTAACCAAGCCCCAAAGTTTTATGTGAATACGCTCGACTACCTACTCCAGCTTGTTACTGTTTGTGTAAAGGGTCTTTTCATATGCAAAAGAAGGGGGAGGGGGGGAGTGTCTTATTTCCCACTTGCAGTGGGCTTTCCAGCTACCTTTTCAACAGAGCCAAAGTGACAGCTTCTAAGTAAGTTTTTAAACAGTTTTATACTGGATTTTTATATCAGTATCTGTGCATATTATTCTTTATAGTAGTGTCTATTACATGCAGTTATATGAAAATGAGTGTATACTGTCCCTTTAAGCCATGTAATACAAGTCACACTCTCCACTTCGCGCAATATTTGACGCAACACTTTTCGCACCAATTATGACGCAATCTCCTAAATAACCCACACACTAGTGAATTTTTCCACCACTTTTGATTGGAATATGCATAATCACATGATTTATGACATCAGACAATCTGATTCAAATATTCATTATAAACTATCACTAACTAATCAACTTGCTCGACACTTGTGTCATTGATCAATCATCAGAACTTGTAAGTGCCATTTGTTACATTGTGTATTATACTTTGAAAGTATGTATATGTGAAATTAGTATTAAAGATAATCATTGATGTTGACATTAGGACACACAGTGTAATATTTTAGACAAGGATTTTAAAATTCTAATTGATGTTTGATTCAATAGAATCTTAAGCTGATAGCGCAAATGAATAGCCCACCTAACTTTAAACTGTCAAGATTCAGATACAGCAGAAATTAAAATCACCCCTTTACTGTCATGCTATTTTCAGTGTATTTCTTCCTTCTCTTGAATTTCTTTTTCAGTAAGAAATGTCATCTTATATGCCAGCCCATTTTATAACACTTGTGTAGGGGTGGATTTTAAAAATAGATTGCAATCAGGAGGGGTTAGACAGGTGCAGAGAGGCCCAGCTCTTAAAGGGACAGGAAACCCCAAAATATTTTTTCATGATTTGGATAGAACATACAATTTTAAACAACTTTAAAATTTACTTCTATTATCTAATTTGCTTCATTCTCTTGTTATCCTTTGCTGAAGGAACAGCATTGCACTACTGGCAGCTAGCTCAACACATCTATTTAGCCAATCACACGAGACAAATGTGTGCAGGCACCAATTAGCAGCTAGCTCCCACTAGTGCAACTTAAATGTTTACTTTCCTATTCCTTTAAAATATCCATAGATTGCAAATAAATACATATGATACTCTAATTACATGTTATATTCAAAATTATTCCTGCTCAGATAAATAATACATTTACACTATATACATATAGTGGTATAAATAAACACAGAGATATGATAGACAACATTGTTTAGAATAAAAAAAGGAACTTCGGGACATGCAAATATGTTTGCAAAAGATTTCTGACATAACACACACACACACATATATATATATATATATATATATATATATATATATATATATATGTGTGTGTGTGTGTATATACATACTAAAATATGTATGGCCAATATTAAAAAGAATTCTAATAATTCACTCTCCACTTTGCACCAAATATGTGGCTACTTGCTATATTCGCAATTAGTCCTGCTCAGAAAAAGAATACATTTACACTATATACAATAATGTGCTAAAGAGAAATGTGCTTGTTCATGGACAGTAATGAAATGGTATAAATAAAATTGGGAAAAGCCTGAATAGCCGCAACATCGATGACTGTTAGTTAATACCAGTCCGATGCTTTTCGCACCGTACTTGATGCGCGTGTTTTTGACGGCTTTTTTTAATAAATAAGGAGATCGTATTCAGATCCGCGTCCGCGATGTTTGTCGAGCGTATTGACGTCCATGAATGCAACATAGTTGATGCTTTGATAAATATCCCCCATAGGAGCTAAAAGGTTTATGTAAGAAGATCCTAAATGTAAAACCAGAATGTCTTAGGGCCTAGGATCTATTAATTGCATCTCTTCAGTAAATTTAATCATAAAAAAGAGTATCTCACCACACACAGATGTTAAATCCTTATCTTTGCTGGCCCTGAAGCTAGTACCAATATGTGAAAAACAAGAATCTCACATGTGCTAACCGCTAATATCTATAGAAACCAAGAAACGAATAACTGTGCAACCAAGATCTGAAATGAATGTCTTTAACCCGGTATATTTCCAGGAGCTGATAAAATTTGTAGACCAAGGAATCAAAATCAGTACAATCAGTGGGTCCAGGAACATAAATGGATGTAAAACCCATTTTTTTTTCTTTCAGGATTCATATAGAGCAAAGAGCATACAAGTTTGAACAACTTTTCAAATTACTTCTATTATAAAATTTGCTTAATTTTTGGTATCCTTTGATGAATGAGCAGCTTTGCACTACTGGGAGCTAGCTAAACACATCGGGTGAGCCAATTAAAAGAGGCATATATGTGCAGCCACCAATTACTAGCTAGCTTCCAGTAGTGCATTGCTGCTCCTAAGTCTACTTAGGTATGCTTTTCAGCAAACAATATCAAGAGAAAAAAAATCTAATTAGATAATAGAGGTAAATAGGAAAGTCGTTCAAAAATCACATGCTCTGTCAGAATCATGAACGTTTAATTTTATCTTTATTGTCCCTTTAACTGAGTGTTAAGTTGAGGACAAAGCTATGCATTCTCCTAACCAAAAACTGAGTAAAGGGTTTATCCTCCCTCTTCATCATACATACTACTATTGATTGCACAGCTATAAGACCTGCTGCAATGGATAGCTGGTTCATCAATATAGACCTTTGCTGATGTAAGGTTTGGATTAGTATTCATAGGTACAAGCTCTTTTGCAGTAGTAACTGAGACCTCAAGAGGCACAGGAGCCTTCTTGGCCTAACCCCTCAATGGATAATAAGAAGTTTAATACGTCTGAGCGCTAGAGTCAGTGGTTCAAGCATGGTACAAGCTCAGGGTAGGAATATAGTTCATAGTTGCAGACCTAAGTCATGGATAGTGTGGTAAACAGTGCAGGCAAAGGTACAACCAATTCAGGAA
Source organism: Bombina bombina (assembly GCF_027579735.1). Classification (NCBI taxonomy): domain Eukaryota; kingdom Metazoa; phylum Chordata; class Amphibia; order Anura; family Bombinatoridae; genus Bombina; species Bombina bombina. The sequence goes on along the minus strand of NC_069499.1, from coordinate 250,419,232 downwards.
CACTGTGGTAGTAGCCAGAGAGAAAGCAGGAAATTGCATCAGTAACATACCAAGGATTAAAACCGGAGAAGCAATAATAATCAAAGGAACAGGTAAAGGGAAAGTCTAAAAACTAAGATGAGGTATAAAGCCAGGAAGTCACAGATCAAGAAACCTGGAGCTCTCACAGAAAGCACTCTCAGTGTAAGAGCACTGATAACGGGAAGTCGCTGCCTAACAACAATGGAAAACACCTGCTAAATACAGGTTTGTATAGACAATAACCAGGAAACCTATTCGTCAGATTTCCAGATGAGATGTTCCACGGCAAAGTGCTAAATATCTCAGTCAATAGTACACTGAACTTGAGACCAGGAGATATGGTACCTGCACCAGAAAAACACATAAAAGCACACAAATCTGGCATGGTTACTACAGCTGCCTGTACCTACAATTTGCTGATAATAGAGAAGGTATTTGAGTGGAAGACAAATTTATATACAGCGCAGACATTACAACCATTTAGTGATAAACTACCATCTTGATCTTTTCAATGCCCTGGCTATCTTTGAAAGAAATCCTTTGACATATTTCTATATATATAACTCAATAACATACTGCTGCATTCATTGTGACAAAACTTTGTTTACATGTTTAGAGAATGCTATAGCTGTTCTTAGAGAATAATCTCTTTGTGATGTCTTCTAGAAAAGGATTGCATATGGATCACGCTAAAATGGAATTCAAACCTGGAATGAAAGCACAATGATTTGGGGACTTTGCCAATGTTTCCTGGCATTTAATGTGACCTCATAGCTGCACTATCCAAGATTGGAGCGACTAGTGAGAAGTGGTCTGAGAAGGAAGACTTTAAAGTCTCAAAATCATCTTCTTCACAGTACTTATCCTTTAGGATTCTTATCCGGCTCATGAATTTATAGTAGTTGATGGCGCTGGTGATGTGTTATCTCAATAGCTTCCCACATTCAGAAAGATACACCCATGCTATTTTTTCTCCTTGAAGTTTACTCTGGCTTAACTTAATTATGCACATGCTGAAGAGCCATAAGCTTGTCCATCTCTATTATTTAATAATGGGACAGAGTTTTTCTTTCAAAGTCTTTGCAGAGCTTTATGATATAATTTAGAAATCAAGCTCCTTTATTTTTTGGTTATCATGCCCAATATAATGCAAAAATTGAGAGCCAATGATTGAGCACTACGTGCACATTTATTCTATTAAAGAACAATATTATTGGCTCCTTGTTGACAGTGGGTTTTATCCCAACATATTCCTATCAAATCTATTGTATCAATTACCTTGGGGAAGGCAATCACTAGGTTTGAAATCTATGATGTCATTGCATCATTCTCAAGGAAATATTAGAGGAAGCCAAACAAACGTTAGAGGAGGTAAACAAAACAAGGTTACAGATATCCATTGACATTCGGCTATTCCTTTTTAAACAGGGGATTTTGTCTGACTGTCTGCAAAATATTAAACTCCATTATCCTTCAAATAAACTTGTTTTTTGATACCTGAAGATTAATGAAAAGAAAACAGTAATCTCTATTTCAAGTTGCCTCCAGCTATGAACATCCATATTTCCCCATTGATGCATGTAGTTTCTAATCATTTTCTTCCTGGGGTAATCAAGCTACACCCATGGTGGTCAATCCCAAAACCTGGAAATAGTTTGTTATTAAGGAGATTTTGGATTCTTGTGGATACAAAGAGTTCTTCTGTACCTTCTTTACTGATGTGACTCTGGTTTGAAATAGAGGGAGTGGATTACATCTTAAAATGTGCCCACTTCTGTTCATACTACATATTCTCCATCGTGAAAAAAACAGTTTAGAGCAAATGGTTTGGTCACAATTTTAGGGGGTACTATAAAATTTTCCTATCATTGTAAAGTGTTACCTATTTCACTTACAAGTCCGGTGCTCTTCCAAGACCCATCACAGTTTTCTGCTTTCCTAAACTGCATCTTTCTTCTTTTGTCTCCTGAATATGTGCTTGCCTTGCTACTTGAGTACTGACAGTATCCTCCACTGCGTAGCTTGTGAGCACAAGGCTAGTAGAAGGTAAAGAAGCCTTTTATATATATTGCAACTTCCTATGTAAAGTTGTCCTTGCAGTGTGGTTTACTAAGTTCAGTTGACTCCTGTTTCTGTGATCAGTCTTGTAGCTGACATCTAAGTGTTGACCTGGACTGTTCCTGATTATGAGTATTGCCAAATCCTGTCTCCATTTATCACTTCACTGACCTGGCCTGTTCCTGGTGACCTATCCTGTTCTTGATTAGGAGTATTGCCAAGTCATGTCTGCAGGAAGTATGTTGCTTACAAGGCCTGTTCCTGATTCTGAGTGTAGCCTGTTCCTGCCTCTCAGCCTAACCATGCAATTAAATTAATGATTTGACCTATGAATAAAGATTGCTTTTAAAATGAAGCTTCACCCAATATACTTAACTTACTCTGGTGCAGAGGTTGTAGCTAAGACTCCACTAGACCAACAGCTTTCATGTTCACCTGAACAGGCAACCAGTTTACATTTTCACATCAAATAATCAATGAAGAGAAAAGATCATAGATTTCTCATGGTATGTTTTTTAATCATAAACTGACGGTCATGGAGAGATTTTAGTGACAGATATTGTTTATTATTGTCAGTATATATTTAATACAATGTATTTTTATTTGCTTAGTCCTTTGTCTGTGCCTGCCTATATTTTTCCAGTTGTGGCATATAACCTTCCCCTTAGGTCTTCTGATGTTCCATATAATTGTTCCATGCATCATTTCTACACCTCCTCTTATTACTCCACATATCCCCAATTGCTCATATCATTCAATATATCACCTTCGTCACATCCTGTTGATCAACTTTTCTATTAATCCTCATATACTCCTTTGTTTAACTTCCCTATTGTTTCAAACAACTCCACCTGGTATCTCCTCCTGTTTAGCCACATAATCTGTACCTATAACTTCCTCTGGTTATTCATACAGCTGTGTATGATATAATGTGTTACCTGCTTCTCTGTATTTCTGTCTGATTGACTTGGGTCCACATCCCCTGTGAACAGTGATTAGGGCCCTGCCATGTGCTTCATTACAGATGAGCACTTTAATAGTGCCATTTAAAAGTCCATATTTCTGCCTTTCATGCTGGCCCAGCAATGATACATGTGATAATTGTCAGAGAGCGATGGCTCTCAGTGGCCTTTTAATCGTCCTATTTATCACACTGTCTGTGCCAGACGATCCATATTGATAGTCCTTCCTCTCCTACACTCACTGACATTTAACCCCTTCACTACTAGAATGTCATATTTTCCAGCTTTACACAGAATCCACAACATTCTCTATAGTAACATACAAATATTATTGTACACAGTGCTTGCATCTATAGGTATCTCAAATGGTCTGTGTTTTTTTTTTTAAATTAAAGAATCTCTGGTCCCCACACTGATTTACTTTGTTCATTTACCCCCTCAGTACCATGAGTGGCCTCTGATTAATTAATGATTAACTTTAACACATCACTTCCTTTCTAAATGTAGCTTTAGCAAACATGTTTCAAATGCTTTATTCTTGTTTAAGAAAAGCTAAATCCAATTGTTTTCTCCTACTTTTGTCCTATCACAGGGTTCAGAAGAACACTGGTTGGATAATACAGTCTTTGTCTTTTTATATGATATGCACTTTCCCCCCACCCTCCTTTAATTTAATCAACAGTTCCAGTGACTTAAAAGGAGCCAATACTTCCTTTCGTTATCAGCATAAGGACATAATTATAGAATGTGTTGTGATGGTTTGAAAAATGCTACCTTCAATAAAATATCTTCTAATGAGTGCACAGCTGCAATACACTGTAAATTCAACAGAAGCCATTTGTAATGGCCATTAATGGATGAATATATAGTGCCAGTCCTCTATTAATAGTTAAATGAGATAACTAAACTGGTTTCTATTAGTGGACAAATAGAATCACCTGTATTACTGCATACAGGGCTAGACTTCTCTAACACCCATAGGCAAATATTACACATTCACCTCCTATATATTTTTTTCCCGGGTCTCTGTCGCTATTACTTGGGAGCTGCTGCAGTACTTGAGGTACAACATTTCTGAGAAGTGTTTTCAGTCCAAAGGACACACTTTCAGGATATATTTTCTGGTATTAAGATATTGAAAAAAATGTTGATATTCAGCTAGTATGCTAATTTACTACAGGGAATTACAAGGTATAGTATATTATATTGGTAAAAATAAAACGGAGCACGGGTAAAAACAAAGCACTTAGACATTTATTAAGTCATGGAACGGTTATTAAACAAAAATGTTAAACTACATGCAGGAGAAAGAGGGGTCAGACGCGTTTCGGCTCACACCTTCATCTGTGACCTAATTATATTATAATGTGGAACATGTATATACCCACAGGCAGCATCTTATTGGGCCAAAACAAAAACCTCCCATTTAACTCTTGCAACGCTGGGAGGAAAAGAAAGTACAAAAATGTAATGCAATGTAACTTGTGTTCAATTATCCAAAGTCTACAAGAATACAAAGGATACAAAAACGTGCAAATACAGGGATACAATGGATAGTCTAATAATTAAATATTACAAACTTATAGTATATTATATTCCTTTATTAAACTTTAATTACTGTTCAGCTGATTAAAGGATTACTTTCTGTTATAATTTTTAAGCTAAACAACTAACATATTAAAGTTAATAAACATTAATTAAAACCTACTGACCTATATTTTCTCCAAAACGAAGTTTCATAACATTCTAAAAGTTATATATTTTATTCGCCGATGATGTCACATTATCCTGCCCACTATTTTCAGCACTGCATGTTCAAAATACTTGTGTTTAAAGCGCCATTTTGAAACCTAGGTATTGTAAACGGATTGGTACAGAGCAAAGGACACCCACGGAGTGGGTTTGGGAAACAATTAAATTTGCAGACAAGATTTCTGATATACGGTAGAGATATGTTAATGAAATGCTATTGATAAAAAGCGTATTTGGGGTAGTTAGTTAGTAACAGGCATAGAAAATATTTACTTCCAGTGGCCCTTTAATATTTCAGACATACTAAAAGTCTGACTTGTTAGTGGACTAAACTGAATAAATCTGTTCTAACGGTGAATACCTGAAATAAAATAAGAAGCTGAGAAGAAATTATATTAAAGGGAAAATACATTTTAAACAACTTTCCAATATACTTTTAAAAATGTACTTCATTCTCTTGGTATTCTTTGTTGAAGAAGCAGCAATGCACTACTACTGGGAGCTAGTTGAACCAATGGCAAGAAGCAAATATGTGCAACCACCAATTAGCAGCTAGCTCCCAGTAGTGCATTGCTGCTCCCGAGCCTACCTAGGTATACTTTTCAACAAAGAAAACAAAAGAAATTAGATAATAAAAGTAAATGTTTAAAATTGTATGTTCTATCTGAATCATGAAAGAATGTAGTTTTATGTCCCTTTGTGCAAGCAAAGGTTTGTTATATGATCTCCAGTTATTGCACTATGTAACTTCCTTTTGTATCCTCTGCAGTCCCTGTGCTCTGAGCTCAGACTCCGCCGACGTGGGGTGGCATCCGTCCTGCGGCTCTGTCACCATCTCCAGAGCCTCCAAGAACATTCTATGCAGCAGGACCCACCAACAATGCAGCTACTCAGCGTCAACCTGGAGCGGAGGTGGGAGGCTATAGTGATGCAAAGTACTCAGTGGCAGAGACGCCTGCAGAGGGAGCTGGGTGAGGAGCAGGTGAGAAACAGAAGGTTATAATTGCCCTTAATGGCATTATTGCAGATGTAGGCATTAGAGATACTGAAATAAAATGTATAGCAGTATGATAAAAAAAAAAGGTGCCATACTGCCTTAAAGGCCCATTACCCTGCAAATCTATGTGTTTAATCCCTGCAACCGGATTAAACACATAGGTAAAGTACTGTTTGGGAGCAACAGAGAACTGCTGGTCCCAAGTGGAAATTGCTGCTGATCCAAATCAGTAGCTCTAGTCTCACAACACAGCTGTGAACTAGCGCAGCTGATTGGCTCGGGACAAGTAGATTGCTGCGGCACTAAAAGCAGCACTTTAACTATGTGTTGCATTGTTGGGTCAGTAGTGATAAATTACATGGTCTGAAGCCCCTGAAGAAGAAACTCTTCAAAGCTTGTCTTTTACTTTATAATATTAGTTTTTTGATACATGTCGTTGTAAATATCAACGTGCATGTTTATTAGTATAGCATTGTGTCAGTTTATAGGACTGTGTGTTGGTGATTGATTGTATTATTATGTATATTAGTGTGCTATTCTATTTATTAGTGTTTGTGCATCAGTGTCATTATACAGATAGTTGTGTAGGTTTTTGGTATTTAGTAATGTGTTGGTAAAAACAGTAATATGGACGCGAGTTGATTGATTCGGACTCTTGTCGCTTCAGTGACTCGACAAGGACTCAACTTGCACCAACTGAAGGCACTGACTCGACTCGCGAGTATGTGTATATGTTTAGCAAGCAACTTGAACGCCCATCTCAGTGAGATCATCTCACGCAGCTGGTAGGGGGTCGCAGCTATGCAAGCTAGGCCGTGCAGGAAGTAGGCCGTGCAGGATGTGGAACATGACCGCATAGTGCTGGATTTCCAGTGCATATTATGGCCCACAAATAAAACTTATAAAGAAGGCATAAGCTGCACAGTGTACTGCAATGCTTGGGGAACAACAAGGTCGTACACCGTTCTAACCTACCTTTGCAACCAGCCATCTGCCCAGCTAAGGAGCGCCCAGAGCTTTGACGCAAAACTGCAGTGAGGAGTACCGGCTTCTTGGCACTCATACAACAAGCCATGTTGAGTGCTCCTTAAAGTTTAACACCTGAGAGGTGGGCTTAGGACTCCAAGATACATGCAGCCCATTGTTGTAAAGAACAATAAACATGGATACAGCCATAAAAGGAATTGTGTGGGGGGAGTTAGAGCTTTACAATTCAGAAACTAAAAAGAAAGGATTAATGGCGAGGCACTGAAGTATACATTTGTAGGTAAAGTAATTAAAGTACATATATTTTGTCTCTATCCCAACTTGTTTTATGTCCCTTTAAAGATAACGGTAGGCCCCAGATTAACAGTGGCCTAGAGACCTAACACACCTCACTGTCTTACACGCTATATGAGACCCTATAACTTTTCAAATAACTTTCTGTTTCTTCTATAAAAAAAAAAGCAACTGTATAAAACCCTATTGTATTGTGCAATGAGAGAACCTAAAGACATTAGGCTAAGGTATAAAATTGGTCACGTTAACTGTGTGCAACCTTTAGTTGTGACTCCTTTGCTTTGGATGCACTGTCGTGACTTTGCTACTTCAAGCTCACAACTGTGCTGGATAAGAGAGATGATAATCTTAATGATACCTTATTATGTTCTAAACTATATACTCAGCTTTGATAGTTTGATGATGTTGTCAATAGTTAAAAGCACATCTAAATGAGAACTATTCTCATATTTCAAAATTATTTTCCTACAAGGAAAATAATTGTAGGGGGAGCTCTTCCTGAATAACTAACACCTAGATAACGAGTTTTGCTCTATACCGGGTGCGTAAATAACGCAATAAAATGAGCGGTACCGCACTTTCCATAGCGCTGCCATTGCAAGTTACTGAAAAACCTCCTTGAGCTGTGCGGTATGGTGCGGTAAGCTTCATACCGCACAAAAGCCAAGGTCTGAGTTTACGCACCCGAGCATGCTTTCCCCCTTAGACATCAATGGGGAGAGGGGGTAAAAAAAAAATCTAACACCTGCGATTGCGGAATCACCATAATGCAACCACATTGATGTATATGGGGAAAAGAAAGTTACGTTTAAACAACCTAGCCTAAACCCATAGCCTAGAAACCCCTAATTCGCCTCTCCCCGACAATAAATAAAATTATTAACCCCTAATCCGTCACCCCCAATGTCGCCGACACCTAAATAAAGTGATTAACCCATAATCTGCCGCTCCCCGATATCACCGACACTATGTAAAGTTGTTAACCCTTAATCCGCTGCTCCCCGACATCGCCAACACTAAATAAAACTATTAACCCCTAAACCGTCGGATCCCCACATCGCAACTTATAAATAAACCTATTAACCCCTAAACTGCCAGACCCCCCACATCACAAAACATTAAATTAAACTATTAAGCCCTAAACCTAACACCCCCTAACTATAATTTAAAAGTTACAATATAAATATCTTAAAATAAATAAAAACTTACCTGTGAAATAAAAAAAACTAGCATTAAACTATAAATTAACCTAACATTACTATTCTAATAACATTTTTAAAAAATGCCAATTAAAAAACCTAAATTACAAATTTAAAAAAACCTAATACTACGAAAAAAATATAAAAAATCTAACATTACTAAAAATAATAAACACTAAATTACGAAAAATAAAAAACTCTAAGATTAAAAAAAAAATTATAAATGAAATTATCAAAAATAAAAACAATTACACTGACCTAATCTAATAGCCCTATAAAAATAAAAAAGCCTGTTGCCCTAAGTTAAACAGCTCTTTTACCTAAAAAAAAATACAAAGTCCCCCCAACAGCAAAACCCCCCACCTAACCAACCTCCCAAAATAAAAACCCAAGTCTAAAAAAAACCTAAGCTACCCATTGCCCCTAAAGGGGCATTTGTATGGGCATTGCCCTTAAAAGGGCATTCAGCTCTTTTACTGCCCTTAAAAGGGCATTCAGCTCTCTTACAAGCCCAAAGCCCTAATCTTAAAAAAAAACACTAACGCCAGAATATCTACTTGTGGTTCCTGAAGTCTTCATCCAGGAGGCGACATCTTCATCCATCATGGGGGCGTCTTCTATCTTCATCCCGTCGGAGCGGAGCAGAGCTATTCAAATCAGCCAATAGGATTTCAGTAACTCTCATCCTATTGGCTGATTTGAATTTGAAGAATCAAATCAGCCAATAGAAATGCAAGGTACGCCATATTTAAACGGGTACCTTGCATTTAACTTCAGTGTACAGCGGTGATCGTATTAAGAGGACAGTCCACGCAGGATGTCATTGCCGGTCTTAGATAGCTCCGTGCTGCCGGGATGAAGATAGAAGACGCCCCTGGGATGGATGAAGATGTCGCTGCCTGCATAAAGACTTCTCGCCTCCTGGATGGAGATGGATGTCCTGACTTCAGAAACCGTGAGTAGATATTCTGGGGTAAGTGTTAGGTTTATTTTTTATTTTTTGGGGTGTTTTTTAAGATTAGGGCTTTGAGCACTGTAAAAGAGTTTAATGCCCTTTTAAGCGCAGTAAAAGAGATGAATTCCCTTTTAAGGGCAATGCCCATACAAATGCCCCTTTAGGGGCAATGGTTAGCTTAGGTTTTTTAGACTTAGGTTTTTTATTTTGGGCGATTGGTTGGGTGGGGCTTTTTACTGTTGGGGGGACTTTGTATTTTTTTTCTAGGTAAAAGAGCTGTTTAACTTAGGGCAATGCCCTACAAAAGGCCCTTTTAAGGGCTATTGGTAGTTTATTGTAGGTTAGGGGGTGTTTTTATTTTGGGAGGCTTTTTTATTTTTATAGGGCTATTAGATAAGGTGTAATTGTTTTTATTTTTGATAATTTTTTGTAATCTTAGAGTTTTTTATTTTTTTTGGTAATTTAGTGTTTATTATTTTTTGTAATGTTAGATTTTTTTATTCTTTTTCGTTGTATTAGGTTTTTTTTTAATTTGTACTTTAGGTTTTTTAATTGGTAGTTTTTTTAAATTGTATTAGAATAGTAATGTTAGGTTAATTTATAGTTTAATGTTATTTTTTTTTATTTCACAGGTAAGTTTTTATTTGTTTTAAGATAGTTATATTGTAATTTTTAATTTAAAGTTAGGGTGTGTTAGGTTAAGGGGTTAATAATTTAATTTAGTGTTTTGCAATGTGGGAGGGCGGCGGTTTAGGGGTTATTAGGTTTAGTTTATTAGTTACAATGTGGGGGGCTGGCGGTTTAGGAGTTATAATAGGTTTATTTAGTGTCGGCGATGTGGGGGGCCACGGATTAGGGGTTAATAATTGTATTTAGTGTCGGCGATGTTGGGGGGCTGTGGATTAGGGGTTACTACGTTTATTTAGTGTTGGCGATGTGGGTGGCCGGCGTATTAGGGGTTAATAGGTTTATTTAATAGTCGCGATGTGGGTGGCAGATTATGGGTTAATAGGTTTAATATAGTGTTTGCGATGCAGGAGGGTGGCGGTTTAGGGGTTAATAGGTAGTTTATGGGTGTTAGTGTACTTTGTAACATTTTATTTATGAGTTTTGTAAAACATTTTTGTGTTGCAAAATCCATACCTACTCGGTATAGGCTGTAATGCAAGCATTTTAGCCGGACCGCACAACCTGTAATACGGCGCTATGGAAAAAATTTGAATGTGGAATGGCGTTGTGTTACAGGCTAAAATGCTTGCGGTATAGCTATACCGCCGCAACTCGTAATATACATTACCTTCCATTCCACATGGCCAATTTTTCAGCGGTATAGCCGTAACGCAAAACTCGTAATCTAGGCATAAATGTGCACTTATAGTGAATATTAAAAATAGTGAAAATAAAATATGTACAGATAAAAGTAACTTAAAATAAATAGAGAGAATATATATATATATATATATATATATATATATATATAAACAATATTACTTGATGGACCTTCCAATTAAGGATTCATAAATATAGTGTCCATGCACCAAATTTCCACTAGTGCAAAGCAGAATATAGTTCAATACACTCAATTCCTTTAAGGCTTGTTTCAAATACAGATACACTCCAGGCTGCTCCCCCTCATGATGGGACTCAAACTCGATTAACTGACCAATAAACCAGTATTATCCAGTATTCTGAACCAAAAAATAGCTTAGATGCCTTCTTTTTCAATTAAAGATTGCAAGAGAACGAATAAGATTTGATCATAGGAGTAAATTAGAAAGTTGTTTAAAATTGCATGCTCTATCTGATTGGGGATGCTTTGTTTGCGCGCCTTTTCTATCTCCTGGCAGGTTCTATACATCTAGCATGACGCCGGGAGATACCTGTTGTGGGAATGCCCACGAAGGGCGGTTTTTTGAGAATCTGTGTTTAGCGAGTCCTCTTTATCTCCCGGCGGTTCAATAAGTCTAACATGCCGCCCGGGAGATGTCTATTGTGTCACCGTCCACGATGGGTGGTCCTTGGGGGATGCCATTTGCATGGCGCGCTCATTATCTCTCCCAGCGGTTCAATAGATCTGCATGCCGACCGGGAGATAAGTTATGTACTTCCATGAGAGTGTCCTGTTTTCCCTTCTCTATAAAAAATGGAAGGGTCCAGTGAGACATGTTTTAACATATTGTAGGCTTCATTGACGACAGAAATAAGTCGGATTGTAACCTAATTTTTCCCTGTTGCAGTAGGGTTCTGGTTTAGAACATCCTACTCAGAGGGGGATACTGCTGAGAGGTGTTGTGAACTAGCAAAATTGTTTACGTTGTTTTTGCCCTGTTTTTTTTGCAGGTTATAGAATGGAAAAATGTTATTCTTTTTTTAATTTAAAGATGTTTTCATATGTTAATTTTTCATTTAATTACTCCTTTTGAAGCTATGGCTGTTAGGAGTCTGGTGACACCGCTCAATCCATGCTACAGTTTTTTATCTATAATGTCCAAATTAATTTATGACCCACAGGCAGTGCTCTGCGGTTCCTTGCAAAGACATTACTTTTGACGTTCACATTGATGTCTTGTTGCAACAATATTATTATTGTTATTGGATTGTTTTCTGCACGACTGTAATAAGTCGTTCTTTTAAAATTTAAAGACACTGTAAAAAGTTTTTTCTGTGTAAATTTTATCAAAAGAATTTCGGCTGTTTATTTGTTAATTCATCCTTTGTGAGATGTAGAATGGTACAAAGACACACTAAAATGAGTTACTTTTGGATTTAAAGAGACAGTAACGTTTTGTTTGGTGTACATTTTAATAAATGTATTTTCGACTGTTTATTTGTTAATTCATCTTTTGTGATGAGGATGAATCAAACACACACAAGAATAGAGTTACTTTTCAGATTTAAAGGAACAGTATCGTTTCCTATGTGAAAATTTTTTTTTTTCTTTTTGAACCTATTTCCTCTACGGCGATTGATGTTTGGGAGTCTGTTAACAATAGCCACAAATTTCTCCTATAGTTTCCGTCAAAATTTTATGGCCCTTATGCAGTGTTATGAGTTTTCCATCACACTCCACTTGGGGTTATGGTGCTTTCTATGTTTTTACATAAGGTAAAAGCATTTCTAGAGGAATTTCTATTTTAAAGAGTTCTTCCATGTTACTGAGAGTTTCAGTTTCAGATGGAATTGGTGTCTTCGGCATTCCCTATATTTTTAAGACTGTTTCCTATAGCTGTATCAGCTAAGAGACTGGACGTCATTCCTTAGGGGGGAAGGAGTTGTTTCAACTATCATTTCGAGATCTTCTATACCCTTAGAGGATGGTCACACACCAGGGGGCAACCATCTGTGTACTTTGCTACCATCACGGGTGTGATGGCATATTAGTTTGATGCGTCGTCTGAGACTATTAGTTAGTAGCCTCTCTGGATCAAATCCAGGAATGGATTAAGCTTTCAATAGCTTATTCCTTTATTTAAATTTTTCCTTTCCAGTTATCAAATTGGGAGCATAGGTGGCTCTGTTCCAGCTCTTGGAACCTTTTGGTTAGAGCCTTGTTTTAGGGATATGTGTTTTTAGATTTTGATGAACACATAGCCTGCTGTTGAATCAAAGACGGCATGGGGAATATACCCCGTTCCGGGATTGGATCTTGTAGGGGGCTGACTTTCCGTTTTCGCTCATATTTGGTTTCAAGCTCAATTGTTTTCCTCTCGGAGGTAATTTCTGCTTTCGAGATTGTCTGGGGATCAGACAAAGGAGATGTCCTCACACTGCGTAGGAGACCTCTCAGACCTGGGAGTGGTTGTTCCAACTCTAATACTGGTACAGGCTCTGGGGTTTCTGGTCGGTTGTAGTTTCTAAAAAAGGGGAATCTTCTGACCATTTTTTAAGAAGGTTTCTGTCCTTCTCGATGGAAACTATTAATTTGTTCCATTTCTTCCTTGATCCTAGAGGGTCAATTTATGTCAACGGTGGATTATAGGTTGAGTGCCTTCATCTGCCATTCACGAGAATCATCTCAAGTTTTAGGGTTTGCCTTTCTGGACAAACACTTCCTGTTCGTGGTCCTTCCTTTCGGTCTTGCCACAGTTCCGAGTTCTTACAGTGGTGCTTCACTTACGGGACATTGCAATGGCGCCCTATCTGGCTACTATTCTAGTCCAGGTGTCGTCCTTGCAGCAAGCAAGATTTAGATGGACATGGTGTTATCATTCCCGTGAGCTCACGGGTGGAAGGTGACTTTGGAGAAGTGTTCTTTAGTTCCAAGCACAAGGGTGGCTTCTTGGGAATCATAATGGATTCCAGATTACTAAGGATTTTTCTGACTGGGGTCAGGAAATCAGGGTCTATTTATACTGATTAGTACTTCACTCCACTTTTCGGCCTTCAGTGGCTGAGTACATAGAGGTATTCGGGCTGATGGTGAGGACAATGGACATTAGCTGGACAGGTGGCTCTGCATGCTAAGGCACTGTGGCTGAACTCTGTAGCAACCTGAGGGTTGCAGGTTCATTCCACGGTATGGTCCATTCAATCTTTTTATCCTTGTAAGGTTGATTAAATGAGCAGCGCCTTGCGTCACTTAATTATTCCATTTGTTCGTTCCACCCCAGACCTATGCAGTTAAGCATACTCAGGCAATGGAACAAGAGATTATGTTAACTTGTCTCTTCAAATAACTCTGGTTCAGGAGACAAGGGACTTTTTCTATGGTGGTTGTCTCTGGATCACCTATCCAAGGGAACATGATTTAGCAGAGTTTGGACTCAAGCAGAGTCTGTTCTTTTATTAGACTTTCTGCAACTGGAAGTGAGCTTCAGGGCTCTTCTGGTCTGGCCTTAGTTGGTTTCGGTCAGTGTTATTCTTGCTATCTGTCGGAGATCCATATCCCAGGGGTGGTCACTTGGGTATTGGATTTTCTGAGTAGGCAGATTTTTCAAATTGGAGAAAACTCCATCCGGGAGTATTTTCCAACCTGATTTTTCAAATAAAGTCGGCCGTAGTTGGACCACATGGCATCTTGTCAGACTGACTAGCTTTTGGGTCCAGGTCTAGGGGCCCCGGGCCGAACTGGTACCTGCCTTGGCAGATTCTTTGGTCTTTCAGCCTAGAATTTCTATTTTCCCCCATTTGCGCTTCTTGCCGGGTGATTGGTCAACTCAAATAGGAGAAGGCATCAGTGATTCTCCTCGCTTTTGCATGGCCTGATAGGATGTGGTATGCCGTTCCGGTGAACATGTCATATATGCCACCTTGGTCAATTAGGTGATATTTTTCTGTTGAGGAAGAAACTCTTAATCAGGGTTCCTTCTTCCACCCAAGTCTAGTTTCTCTGACGCTGATGCTTGGAGTTTACACACATGATCCTATTCAAGCAGGATTTTTATACAAGTGAGGTTTCTTTGATTTGGTCATAGATTCCTTAGTTCAGGCATGTAAGCCTGTAACTAGGAAGATTTAACATAAGGTAGGGCATCCATATCTTTATTGGTATGAATCCAAGGGCTACTCTTGGAGTAGGGTTCAGATTCCTAGGATTTTGTCTTTTCTCCAAGATGGATTGGAGACGGGGTTTCAACAAATTACCTAAAGGGACAGTTTTCTGCTTTATTTATTTTTTACCCTAGCATCTGGTAGATGTTCCAGATGTGCAATCTTTTTGTCAGGTTCTGACTAGTTTCAGGCCTGATTTTTAGACCCATTGCTCCTCCTTGGGGTTTAAATTTGGTTCTTAGAGTTCTTCAAGGGGTTCCGTTGAACCCTATGCATTCCAAAGATATTGAGTTATTATCTAGAAAGTTTTTCTAGTTGCTATTTCTTCTGCTCGAAGGGTATTTATGCTTTCGGCTTTACATTATGATTCTTCTTATCTTATTTTCCATTCAGATAAGGTATTGTTACGTACAAACACCTGGTTTTATTCCTAAGAGTTGTTTCTAACTAAAATATTAATCAGGAGATTGTTGTTCCTTCCTTGTGTCCTAACCCTTCCTCTAAGAAGGAACGTCTGTTGCATAATTTAGACGTAGTCCATGCTTTAAAGTTTTACTTACAAGCGACAAAAGGATTTTCGACATTCGTCTTTTTTGTTTGTTATTTTTTCAGGGAAATGTAGGGGTAAGAAAGTTATGGCTACCTCTCTTTCTTTTTGGCTGAAGAGTATCATCCGTTTTGCATATGGGACTGCTGGACAGCAGCCTTCTGAACGAATTACGGCTTATCCCACTGGGACTGTGGCTCTCTCATGGGCATTCAAATATGATGCTTCTTTTGAACAGATTTGCAAGGCTGCAACTTGGTCTTCTCTTCACACTTTCTATAAATTTTATACATTTGATACTTTTGCCTCGGCTGAGGCTGCTTTTGGGAGATAGGTTCTTCAAGCAGTGGTGCCTTCCATTTAGGTTCCCTATCTTGTCCCTCCCT
The DNA here is from genome assembly GCF_027579735.1 of Bombina bombina. NCBI lineage: Eukaryota > Metazoa > Chordata > Amphibia > Anura > Bombinatoridae > Bombina > Bombina bombina. The sequence goes on along the minus strand of NC_069499.1, from coordinate 250,403,584 downwards.
TTTCATCCGTGTACTATATCTTTGGTATTGTATCCCACAAGTAAGGATGAAATCCGTGGACTCATCGAATCTTAAAAAAGAAAAGAAAATTTATACTTACCTGATAAATGTATTTATTTTTGGATACGATGAGTCCACGGCCCGCCCTGTTTTATGAGACAGGTCTTTATTTTTGTTAAACTTCAGACACCTCTGCACCTTGGCTTTTCCTTTCTCTTCCTAACTTCGGTCGAATGACTGGAGTGGGAGGGAAGGGAGGAGCTATATATACAGCTCTGCTGTGGTGCTCTTTGCCTCCTCCTGCTGACCAGGAGGCGTAATCCCACAAGTAAGGATGAAATCCGTGGACTCATCGTATCCAAAAAGAAATAAATTTATCAGGTAAGTATAAATTTTCTTTTAACTGCACTTAGACCTTTCTGATGTGTGGTAATATTGGAATACAGAAAGCTTACATCACATGATCCTGATTTCCTCATAATTGGATCAAGTTTATTAATCAGTTACATGTAAAATAACATATTAGGATAAATTACTAGTCAAACTTCCAATTCTTGAGATGATGGGATGAAGAAGGGGGGGCAGCCAAACTCTTGTGTATTTTTGGAAGATGATAATAATAGGCACAAATTCTTGTTCTTGCTTTGACAAGACTCCCATGATATTCCCATCATCAATAAGTTTTGCTAATTCTTTCTGAAACTTGATCGTTGGATCCTCACTCAAAAGTAAACAATAATCACTATCACCAAGAATTCTACAGGCTTCTAATAGGTAATCTTGATTTGTCCTGTAGGACCATTCCTCTGCCCTTACCCGCTTGTCATATAATCAGATCATCATTTTTTATGAGTTTATCCAATGCTCATCTTTCCCTATAGCTCAAATTATTATTTGTATTGTTGTTCTTACTATTTTATTCAAATTCTTCTAGAACTAGATTCCAAAATATATCAATATACTTTCTATTCACATTGCCAGGAACAAAAGCAGAATTCTTCTCATAGATGTTTTCTAGTTCAACCAAACCCATAGAGAGGTTTGCACAACTTGGGGCAAATCTGGTCCCCATGGCAGTACCCTTAATCTGTAAGTAAATATCATCCTGAAAAACATCATTGTCATCCAAAATGAATCTCACAGCATCTTTTCTTTAGTAATTAATTGTGGGGGGAGTAGGGCTCCTAACCTGCTGGTTTCTGTTAAAAGAATACACATTATTCCCAGTAAAATCTTTATTTCTTATTGAATTGTTCTTCTAGATTTATGGTGTAATTTTTACACTGTGAATTTGGGCCCCCGATATATCGGGCGCACATGTAGAAAATTTAAAACCAGATGGGCTGAAGATTTAAGAAATATTAAAAAGGGAAGATTGGCACATACTGTATCTAAGCATACAAGGATTTATCATTGGTGTTAGACAAATACGTTTACTATAATGCCTATAGATAGATAGAGGGTTTAACGTTCAAGTTGAGATTCTCTAGATTACGTGAAAGAGAATCTTATTTTTTTTTAAAATGCATATCCTCTATCCTGATGGTTTAAATGAAAATATTGATTTAGCAGTATTTGATTAATATATTTTTATATTTAAAGGGACACTGGACCCAATTTTTTTTCTTTCATGATTAGAGCATGCAATTTTAAGCAACTTTCTAATTTACTCTTATTAAATTTTCTTCATTCTCTTGCTATCTTTATTTGAAAAGCAAGAATGTAAGTTTAGAAGCCGGCTCATTTTTGGTTCACATCCTGGATTGTGCTTGCTGATTGGTGGCTAAATGCACCCACCAATAAACAAAAGCTGTCCAGGGTGCTGAACCCAAAATTGGCTGGCTCCTTAGCTTAGATGCCTTCTTTTTCAAATAAAGATAGTAAGAGAATGAAGTAAAATAAAAATGATAATAGGAGTAAATTAGAAAGTTGCTTAAAATTACAAGCTCTATCTGAATCATGAAAGAAAGAATTTGGGTTTAATCTAACCTTGGAGGAAAATTTGGGTTAACCTAATTTTTTGACTATAGAAACCATCTGGTATAGTCTAGTGGTATGGCTATCTGTTTTATATAAATTTAGGATTGTTTGATCAGGAGTACGATTCCCATAGTCATCTGTTGCTATGTTTATCAAAAATATGTGATAATGATTAGTAAGTATAGCTTTTTTCCTTAGATTCTTGTCTTTATTTCTTATTGTATTTTATTCTGGATCCATGTAGCAAAATGTGTTATAGATTTATTTGTTTGAAATGTATGGATTATAGATATAACACTATTGACAATGAGTGTTCTGAATGACTATTACCTATTTTTAGGCACAAGATCCCATCTTTGCAATTGCTACCTAGTGGCAGAGTTGTAGGTTTGGGAATACTTTTTAACCAATCTATTAGAGGTTCGATTCCCATGAATCAAATTTTAATATAATTTATTAGAAATTGTTGCATTGCAAAAAAAATAATTATTGCATTAATCTTTAACGTTTTATATATTTTTTCTGATGTGATATTAAATAATCTTTCTTCCTGTTTGAGTGATATAGCTAACAAAGCATCGTTTTTGTTTTATCAGCTTGATCTGTATGAAAATATAGGTATGAGCCGGGTGTCTTTTGAGATGTTCTAATTGGAGAAAATTAGTGATGACGACAGTAAATCTGATTTGTGACTATTTGATCCAATAGGAGGGAATGATTCAATACAGACACACTGAAACATTATTGTTAACTATTTCATTGTGGATGACTATAGGCTAGCAACATTGCATTAGTAATAGCTAATAGTTTAGAATGTGTTAATGTTAGTTATGGGATTAATTCTTGTAATTGAATGCCCGCAAAAGTCGGCGACGCCAATATTTGCGCGGGTTTGGTATCCTATATACGGCGTAACCTAGAAGTTACGCGCGTATATTTCTGCCGTCGCCCGTAGTTTTTTGGGCCATAGGCAGGTATACCAAACCCGCGCAATTTGGTATCCAATATACAGCATAAGGACTTACGTGGCGAAAATGGAGAAATCTTACTCCATTTTCACCTCGCCACAAAAAGCAGCCGTAAGAAGCCTTACGCTGACTATTGGAGCCCCGTAACTCCCTAAACTGGCTGCTAAAATAAACCTAACACCTAACGCATGCGCAATGTCTATCTCCCTGTCAACCGCGATCTGCTAAATAAAACCTAACACCTAACGCATGCGCAATGTCTATCTCCCTGTCAACCGCGATCCCCCGCCGCAATCCCTAATAAAGTATTTAACCCCTAAACCACCGCCATCTACATAAACTAACCCCCTACTGTGAGCCCCTAAAACCGCCACCATCTAACTGATCTATCCCCTAATGTGAAGCCCTTACACCGCCGCCATCTATATTAAAATTATTAACCCCTAATTTAATCTACCTACCCCGCCGCCAGCTATATTATCTATATTAAGCCTAAGTATATTATAGTTAATATAGTTATTACATTATATATATTAACTATATTAACCCTAATTATATTAGGGTTAATATATTTAATATAGTTACTATAGTATTTATATAAACTATATTAACTCTATCTAACCCTAACACCCCTAACTAAATTCTTATTAAATAAATCTAATTCATATTATAAACTAAAATATTCCTATTTAAATCTAAATACTTACCTATAAAATAAACCCTAAGATAGCTACAATATAATTAATAATTACATTATAGCTATGTTAGGGTTTATATTTATTTTACAGGTAAATTGTTAATTATTTTAACTAGGTATAATAGCTATTAAATAGTTATTAACTATTTAATAGCTACCTAGTTAAAATAATTACCCAATTACCTGTAAAATAAATCCTAACCTAAGTTACAAATACACCTACACTATCAATAAATTAAAGAAACTACAAATATCTATCTAAAAATACAATTAAATAAACTAAACTAAATTACAAAAAAACAAACACTAAATTACAAAAAATAAAAAAAAGATTACAAGATTTTTAAGCTAATTACACCTATTCTAAGCCCCCTAATAAAATAATAAACCCCCAAAGTAAAAAAAATTCCCTACCCTATTCTAAATTAAAAAAAGTTCAAAGCTCTTTTACCTTACCAGCCCTTAAAAGGGCCTTTTGTGGGGGCATGCCCCAAAGAAAACTGCTCTTTTGCCTGCAAAAAAAAAACACAATACCACCCCCCCAACATTACAACCCACCACCCACATACCCCTAATCTAACCCAAACCCCCCTTAAATAAACCTAACACTACCCCCCTGAAGATCTCCCTACCTTGTATTCACCCAGCCGGGCCGAACTCCTCATCCGATCCGGGCGATGTGTTCCAGCAAGCGGCAGTGAAGTCTTCTTCCATCCGGGCGATGTGTTCCAGCAAGCGGCAGATAGTCTTCTTCCATCGGCGATATCTTCAAGTAAATCGGCATCTTCAATCTTCTTTCTTCGCTCCTCCGCCGCGGAGCATCCTTCCGGCACGACGACTTCACGACGAATGAGGTTCCTTTAAATGACGTCATCCAAGATTCAGCCAATCAGATTCAAGTTCAATCCGATTGGCTGATTGGTTCAGCCAATCGGATTGAACTTGAATCTGATTGGCTGATTCAATCAGCCAATCAGATTTTTCTACCTTAATTCCGATTGGCTGATAGAATCCTATCAGCCAATCGGAATTCGATGGACGCCATCTTGGATGATGTCATTTAAAGGAACCTCATTTGTCGGGAAGTCGTCGTGCCGGAAGGATGCTCCGCGGCGGAGGAGCGAAGAAAGAAGATTGAAGATGCCGATTTGCTTGAAGACATCGCCGATGGAAGAAGACTCTCTGCCGCTTGCTGGAACACATCGCCCGGATCGGATGAGGAGTTCGGCCCGGCTGGGTGAATACAAGGTAGGGAGATCTTCAGGGGGGTAGTGTTAGGTTTATTTAAGGGGGGTTTGGGTTGGATTAGGGGTATGTGGGTGGTGGGTTGTAATGTTGGGGGGTGGTATTGTGGGGTTTTTTTGCAGGCAAAAGAGCAGTTTTCTTTGGGGCATGCCCCCACAAAAGGCCCTTTTAAGGGCTGGTAAGGTAAAAGAGCTTTGAACTTTTTTTTAATTTAGAATAGGGTAGGGAATTTTTTTTATTTTGGGGGTTTATTATTTTATTAGGGGGCTTAGAATAGGTGTAATTAGCTTAAATATCTTGTAATCTTTTTTTTATTTTTTGTAATTTAGTGTTTGTTTTTTTGTAATTTAGTTTAGTTTATTTAATTGTATTTTTAGATAGATATTTGTAGTTTCTTTAATTTATTGATAGTGTAGGTGTATTTGTAACTTAGGTTAGGATTTATTTTACAGGTAATTGGGTAATTATTTTAACTAGGTAGCTATTAAATAGTTAATAACTATTTAATAGCTATTATACCTAGTTAAAATAATTAACAATTTACCTGTAAAATAAATATAAACCCTAACATAGCTATAATGTAATTATTAATTATATTGTAGCTATCTAGGGTTTATTTTATAGGAAAGTATTTAGATTTAAATAGGAATATTTTAATTAATAATATTAATATTAGATTTATTTTAATAAGAGTTTAGTTAGGGATGTTAGAGTTAGATAGGGTTATTATACTTTATATATATATAATATAATAACGATATTAACTATATTAACCCTAATATAATTCGGGTTAATATAGTTAATATATATAATATAATAACTATATTAACTATATTAACCCTAATATAATTAGGGTTAATATAGTTAATATAGCTGGCGGCGGTGTAGGGGGATTAGATTAGGGGTTAATACATTTATTATAGCTGGCGGCGGTGTAGGGGGATTAGATTAGGGGTTAATACATTTATTATAGGTGGCCGCGGTGTAGGGGGATGTAGATTGTAGGCAAAAGAGCAGTTTACTTTGTGACAAAGCCCCGCCAAAAGCCCTTTTAAGGGCTGGCAAAAGAGCTGAATTCTTTGGGGCATGCCCCGCAAAAAGCCCTGTTAAGGGCTGGCAAAAGAGCTGTTACTTTGGGGCAATGCCACGCAAAAAGCCCTTTTCAGGGCTTTTTGTAGGGTTAGACTTAGGTTTAGTGGTAGGGATAGTTTAGTATTTTAGGGGTTAAATAATTTAATATAGATTGCGGCGGGGTAGGGGGATTAGATTAGGGGTTAATAATTTTAAAATAGATAGCGGCGGGGTAGGGGCTCACTTTAGGGGGTAGGTAAGGTAGATGGCGGCGGTGTTAGGGGCTCACTTTAGGGGGTTATAGATTTAATATAGCTGGCGGCGGTTTAGGGGTTAATAACTTTATTAGGTAGCGGCGGTTTAGGGGTTAATACATATTTTATGGTTAGGCTAGTGAGAGGGGATAGCGGATAGAGGGTTAGATGTGTCAGCCTATGTTAGGGAGGCGTGTTAGACAGTGCGGGTGATTTAGACTTTAGTCAGGTTTTGTAGGCGCCGGCAGTTTCTAACGTGCCGCAAGTCACTGGCGACGCCAGAAATTTGTACTTGCGCAGATTTCTGGACATCGCTGGTTTATCTGACTTACGGCACGTTAGCATCTGACGGCGCAGTATATGGGATAGCTCGAGTTGCGAGCTGAAACTGCGGGCGACGCGGGTTCCCTCGCTTGCGCCGCAAACTACGATCTATATCGGATCGCGCCCTAAGAGTTCAGTCTGCCTATGATCACCATTCATTGGTATATATTAAATTATGTGGCGCCCCCTGTGTTTCTTTGTCTGTTATTCTCACATTTGGATTTATAGATGTTAAGAAAAAAAAAAACAGATACATTTAGCACACAGAAATGATGATTTTGCAGTGTAGTAATCACAGATGGCATGGCTACTACTTCAAACTTTTTTGATGAATATCAAAATGCATACTGGAAAGCACAAAGAATTTAAATGCTATCAAGAAGCTTCTACTAATGCCTCCATGCAGCCAAAAAATTCAGATTTGGGTGTGCAGCTGCATCCAATGTGCATTACACTGTAAACGTTTATGAACTGAACCACCCAAAACAAAGGAGAATTAGACCCTGATACACGAGTGATTAATAGGGCAGTCATTTTAATGGAAATATAGGGCAGTCATTATGGAGTTTGATGTCCCGTGTTTCCGGCAAGCTTTCAGGCTCGCCGGAAACAGAAGTTATGCAGAAGCGGTCTAAAGAACGCTGCTCCATAATCTGTCTGCCTGCTCTGAGGCGGCGTACAGAAATCAACCCGATCGGGTTGATTGACACCCCCTGCTAGATTCGATCGGGTTGATTGACACCCTCTGCTAGATTCGATCGGGTTGATTGACACCCCCTGTAAGATTCGATCGGGTTGATTGACACCCCCTGCTAGATTCGATCGGGTTGATTGACACCCCCTGCTAGCGGCCGATTGGCCTCGAATCTGCAGGGGGCGGCATTGCACCAGCAGTTCACCAGAACTGCTGGTGCAATGATAAATGCAGACAGCGTATGTGCAGCGGACATGATACCCTACATCGTATCATGTCCGCTCACACATTAATAAATTGACCCCCTATATGAAAAAGTTAAAGAACAATTAACAGAACTTCTTGAAAAGGCAGATGATGTTTTATTAACCATTGACATTTGGTCAGACAGATAAATGCGAGGCTTCATAGGCATCGCAGCACATATGATTCTCAATTTTGAACTCAAACCCTGATTATTAGCATTAGAGAGATATGTAGGTCGACACACTGGTGAGAACATCTTTAACGTTTTTAAAATCATATGTGTATCTTATAAGGTAAAAAATAAAATTCGATAAGTTTTAACTGACAACGCAGGAAACATAATAAAGGGATTTACCACAGAATTTTCCTTCTGCAGATGAAGTGTTTGAAAGCCAGCAAGAATGGGCAGAAACTAGTTCTGACTTTGAGAGAAACAGGTTGATAATTTAGAGTATTGGGAGGATGTAGATGAGAAAGTTTGTAGCAGGCAAATTCTGACTCTTTGAAGAGACTTGCTTGTTTTGCGCACACCCTGTAATTATCTGTGCGTGATGGCTTAAAAGAAGCAAAAATCCAAACCGGCCAAGCTAAAGTGTCTATAGTCTTTAGTTTGCTTCACACAAGCACTGTGTATAAAGAAACATTTAAAAAAAAAAACTTTTGGGCCAAATGTTACTATTCCACAAAATTATTGCGCTAGATGGGACAGTACCCTGAACCATATTAATGCATCCCTTAATCTGGATTAAGAATTCCTGAAGAAGGGGCTGGATGAAGTTAACCTGGCCAGTTTGAAACCTTCCATAAGGGATTATGCCCAGCTCATGAAATTGAGCAATATTTTGCAGCCATTTTTAGATGCCACAAATATGGTGCCAGCTTACAAGGAGGTGACAATTTCAGCTGCTGTGCCATCTGTTGAACTTTATAACCATTTGCACCCTGTACATCTGGTAAATATGGTTGCAGCTTTGAAGAAGAGCATTGAAGCCAGATTTGTTGCCATTTTGGTGATTGCTGGCTTGCTGCCTATGCCACAGGGTCGGTGTGAGCAACCTTTGAATTTTCATGATTATGTATACTTTATAGCTGCTGTGTTGGACCCGAACATTTGCTCTTTGGTGGATACAGAAAATTAGCTACAATGAATATGAAACCTGTGCACTCAAACAAAAGGTTGTATCTGAACTTCATGAGTTCTGCACCAGGCTTGAACATTGAAACATGATTTTGATGCTGAGATGCATTTTTATAGAAACTTTTAACTCAAAGTACTGTGTGTGTTCCAATTAATGTCTTAAGATTTTGGAAAAAGCATTGCAAAGCTTACCATTACTAAGTAAGGCTGCTGTGAGTGTGTCTATGGTTTCACCCAGTTCAGCTGGTTTTTAGTGAGGGTGGAATTGTTATGAGACCTCTATGCAGGAGGCTGGGGGCAAATCTTGTGGATTTTTCTCTGCCGTGTGTTGCTTAGGGAATCTGCCTGAGGTTTCTATGATCTTAGCAGGTTGTAACTAAGATCCATTGCTGTTCTCACTTATGTCTGAGGGGATTACACAGATGAGGTAAAACTTCAGCGAGAGAATGGCGTGCAGTTTATTCTGCTATCAGGTATTTCTAGAGATGAAAAACACTAGAAAATGCTGCTGATACCGGATTAATGTAAGTTAAGCCTGAATACCGTGATTTAATAACGACTGGTATCATGCTTACTCCCAGGGGTAATACCCTTATGATATTTACAATATAAAACGTTTGCTGGCATGTTTAATTGTTTTTATATATACTTTGGTGATAAAACTTTATTGGGGCCTAGTTTTTTTCCACATGGCTGGCTTAAATTTTGCCTAGAAACAGTTTCCTGAGGCTTTCCACTGTGTTACTATGAGTGGGAGGGGCCTATTTTAACGTTTTTTTTTGTGCAGTTAAAATTACAAACTGTGACATCCAGCTTCCCTCAGGAGTCCCCTGTATGCTATAGGACATCTCTAAAGGGCCCAAAGGCTTTCCAAAGTTGTTTATTGGGGAAGGTAGGGCTACAGCTTGCTGTGGCAGTTGGTTGTGACTGTTAAAAAATGTCTATTTCGTTTTTTTGATCCGTTTTTTGAGCTAAGGGGTTAATCATCCATTTGCAAGTGGGTGCAATGCTCTGCTAGTCTTTTACATACACTTTAAAAATGTCGTTTGATTTACTGCATTTTTTCACTGTTTTTCACTGTTTTTCAAATTCTGACAAAATTTGTTTCTCTTAAAGGCACAGTACCGTTTTTTATATTTGCTTGTTAACTTGATTTAAAGTGTTTTCCAAGCTTGCTAGTCTCATTGCTAGTCTGTATAAACATGTCTGACAAAGAAGAAACTCCTTGTTCATTATGTTTAAAAGCCATGGTGGAACCCCCTCTTAGAATGTGTACCAAATGTACTGATTTCATTTTAGGCAATAAAGATCATTTTCTGTCTTTTAAAAATTTTTTATCACCAGAGAAATCTGACGAGGGGGAAGTTATGCCGACTAACTTTCCCCACGTGTCAGACCCTTTGACTCCCGCTTAAGGGACTCACGCTCAAATGGCGCCAAGTACATCTAGGGCGCCCATAGCATTTACTTTACAAGACATGGCGGCAGTCATGGATAATACACTGTCAGCGGTATTAGCCAGACTACCTGAACTTAGAGGTAAGCGAGATAGCTCTGGGGTGAGACAAAATGCAGAGCATACTGACGCTTTAAGAACCATGTCTGATACTGCCTCACAATATGCAGAAGCTGAGGAAAGAGAGCTTCAGTCAGTGGGTGATGTTAATAACTCAGGAAGATACCTGATTCTAATATTTCTACATTTAAATTTAAGCTTGTAAACCTCCGTGTGTTGCTTAGGGAGGTTTTAGCTGCTCTGAATGACTGTGATTCCATTGCAGTGCCAGAGAAATTGTGTAGATTGAATAAATACTTGCAGTGCCGGTGTGTACTGATGTTTTTCCAATAATTAAAAGGTTTACAAAAATTATTAATAAGGAATGGGATAGACCAGGTGTGCCGTTCTCTTCCCCTCCTATTTTTAGAAAAATGTTTCCAATAGACGCCACCACACGGGACTTATGGCAGGCAGTCCCTAAGGTGGAGGGAGCAGTTTCTACTCTAGCAAAGCGTACTACTATCCCTGTCGAGGACAGTTGTGCTTTTTTAGATCCAATGGATAAAAAATTAGAAGGTTACCTTAAGAAAATATTTATTCAACAAGGTTTTATCCTACAGCCCCTTGCATGCATTGCCCCTGTCACTGCTGCTGCGGCATACTGGTTTGAGTCTCTGGAAGAGGCTTTACAGGTAGCGACTCCATTGGATGACATACTTGGCAAACTTAGAGCACTTAAGCTAGCCAATTCTTTTATTTCTGATGCCATTGTTCATTTGACTAAACTAACGGCTAAGAATTCTGGTTTTGCTATACAGGCGCGCAGAGCGCTATGGCTTAAATCATGGTCAGCTGACGTGACTTCAAAATCTAAGCTACTTAACACTCCCTTCAAGGGGCAGACCCTATTCGGGCCTGGTTTGAAGGAGATTATTGCTGATATCACTGGAGGAAAAGGGCATGCCCTTCCTCAGGACAGGTCCAAATCTGGGGCCAAACAGTCTAATTTCCGTGCCTTTCAGAACTTCAAGGCAGGTGCGGCATCAACTTCCTCTAATAATAAACAAGAGGGAACTTTTGCTCAATCTAAGACGGTCTGGAGACCAAACCAGACCTGGAAAAAAGGTAAGCAGGTCAAAAAAGCCTGCTGCTGCCTCTAAGACAGCATGAAGGAACGGCCCCTTATCCGGTAACGGATCTAGTAGGGGGCAGACTTTCACTCTTCGCCCAGACGCGGGCAAGAGATGTTCAGGATCCCTGGGCGTTGGAAATTATATCCCAGGGATATCTTCTGGACTTCAAAGCTTCCCCCCCAAAAGGGAGATTTCACCTTTCACAATTATCTGCACACCAGATAAAAAGAGAGGCATTCTTACACTGTGTATGAGACCTCCTAGTTATGGGAGAGAACAGGAACAGGGTTTTTACTCAAATCTGTTTGTGGTTCTCAAAAAAGAGGGAACCTTCAGACCAATTTTGGATCTAAAGATCTTAAACATATTCCTCAAAGTTCCGTCGTTCAAGATGGAAACTATTCATACCATCCTACCACTGATCCAGGAGGGTCAATATATGACTACGGTGGATCTAAAGGATGCTTATCTTCACATTCCGATACACAAAGATCATCATCGGTTTCTCAGGTTTGCCTTCCAAGACAGGCATTACCAGTTGTAGCTCTTCCCTTTGGATTAGCTCTTCCCTTTGGATTAGCAGTAGCCCCTTACTTAGACGACATCCTGATACAGGCGTCAAACTTCCAAATTGCCAAGTCTCATACGGACGTAGTACTGGCATTTCTGAGGTCGCATGGGTGGAAAGTGAACGAGGAAAAGAGTTCTCTATCCCCACTCACAAGAGTTTCCTTTCTAGGGACTCTGATAGATTCTATAGAAATGAAAATTCACCTGACGGAGTCCAGGTTATCAAAGCTTCTAAATTCCTGCCGGGTTCTTCATTCCATTCCGCGCCCTTCGGTGGCTCAGTGTATGGAAGTAATCGGCTTAATGGTAGCGGCAATGGACATAGTGCCGTTTGCACGCTTACATCTCAGACCGCTGCAACTATGCATGCTCAGTCAGTGGAGCGGGGATTACACAGATTTGTCCCCTCAACTGAATCTGGACCAGGAGACCAGGGATTCTTTTCCCTGGTAGCTATCTCGGGTCCATCTGTCCAAAGGTATGACCTTTCGCAGGCCAGATTGGACAATTGTAACAACAAATGCCAGCCTTCTAGGTTGGGGTGCAGTCTGGAACTCCCTGAAGGCTCAGGGATCGTGGACTCAGGAGGAGTCTCTCCTTCCAATAAATATTCTGGAACTAAGAGCGATATTCAAGGCTCTTCAGGCTTGGCCTCAGTTAGCAACTCTGAGGTACATCAGATTTCAGTCGGACAACATCACGACTGTAGCTTACATCAACCATCAAGGGGGAACAAGAAGTTCCCTAGAGATGTTAGAAGTTTCAAAAATAATTTGCTGGGCAGAGATTCACTCTTGCCACCTATCAGCTATCCATATCCCAGGTGTAGAGCACTGGGAGGTGGATTTTCTAAGTCGTCAGACTTTTCATCCGGGAGAGTGGGAACTCCATCCGGAGGTATTTGCACAACTGATTCATCGTTGGGGCAAACCAGAACTGGATCTCATGGCGTCTCGCCAGAACGCCAAGCTTCCTTGTTACGGATCCAGGTCCAGGGATCCCAAGGCGACACTGATATATGCTCTTGCAGCACCCTGGTCTTTCAACCTGGCTTATGTGTTTCCACCGTTTCCTCTGCTCCCTCGACTGATTGCCAAGATCAAGCAGGAGAGAGCATCGGTGATTCTGATAGCACCTGCATGGCCATGCAGGACCTGGTATGCAGATCTAGTGGACATGTCATCCTTTCCACCATGGTCTCTGCCTCTGAGAGAGGACCTTCTACTTCAGGGTCCTTCCAACCATCCAAATCTAATTTCTCTGCGGCTGACTGCCTAGAGATTGAACGCTTGATTTTATCAAAGCGTGGCTTCTCCGAGTCAGTTATTGATACCTTAATACGGGCACGAAAGCCTGTCACCAGGAAAATTTACCATAAGGTATGGCGTAGATATCTTTATTGGTGTGAATCCAAGGGTTACTCATGGAGTAAGGTCAGGATTCCTAGGATATTATCTTTTCTCCAAGAAGGTTTGGAAAAAGGATTGTCAGCTAGTTAAGCGTCTGGCAGATGTTCCAGACGTTCAGGCATTTTGTCAGGCTTTAGTTAGAATCAAGCCTGTGTTTAAACCGGTTGCTCCACCATGGAGCTTAAACTTGGTTCTTAAGGTTCTTCAAGAAGTTCCGTTTGAACCTCTTCATTCCATAGATATCAAATTTTATCTTGGAAAGTCCTTTTTTTTTGGTTGCTATTTCCTCGGCTCGTAGAGTCTCCGAGTTATCTGCCTTACAATGTGATTCTCCTTATCTGATTTTTCATACGGATAAGGTAGTCCTGCGTACCAAATCTGGGTTTTTACCTAAGGTGGTATCTAACAAGAATATCAATCAAGAGATTGTTGTTCCATCCTTGTGTTTCACAATCTGGACGTGGTCCGTGCTTTAAAGTTTTTACTTACAAGCTACTAAAGATTTTCGTCAAACATCTGCTTGGTTTGTTGTCTTCTCTGGACAAAGGAGAGATCAAAAGGCTTCGGCAACCTCTCCTTCTTTTTGGCTAAGAAGCTTAATCCGCTTAGCCTATGAGACTGCTGGACAGCAGCCTCCTGAAAGGATTACAGCTCATTCCACTAGAGCTGTGGCTTCCACTTGGGCCTTTAAAAATGAGGCTTCTTTTGAACAGATTTGCAAGGTGGCGACTTGGTCTTCGCTTCATACTTTTTCAAAATTTTGCAAATTTGATACTTTTGCTTCTTCGGAGGCTATATTTGGGAGAAAGGTTTTACAGGCAGTGTTTCCTTCCATTTAAGTTCCTGCCTTGTCCCTCCCTTCATCCGTGTACTTTAGCTTTGGTATTGGTATCCCACAAGTAATGGATGATCCGTGGACTGGATACACCTTACAAGAGAAAACACAATTTATGCTTACCTGATAAATTTATTTCTCTTGTGGTGTATCCAGTCCACGGCCCGCCCTGTCATTTTAAGGCAGGTAATTTTTAAATTTAAACTACAGTAACCACTGCACCCTATGGTTCCTCCTTTCTCGGCTTGTTTTCGGTCGAATGACTGGCTATGACAGTTAGGGGAGGAGCTATATTGCAGCTCTGCTGTGGGTTTCCTCTTGCAACTTCCTGTTGGGAATGAGAATATCCCACAAGTAATGGATGATCCATGGACTGGATACACCACAAGATAAATAAATTTATCAGGTAAGCATAAATTGTGTTTTTTTTTCTAAACTTCAATCTTAAAAAATGTGATTAACAGCAGCACAACCTTATCCTTATTGAACTTGCCTATGGTAATAAGCTTTTTATTATTACCTAACTTTGTGCACGTCTTGTTTAGTTATTGAAACTGTGACTCCTCCCCCCCCACACACATCCCAACAACCACCTCTTTTTCTGTTAAAGTGATATAAAAAAAATAAAACATGATTCAGATCAGAGCATACAATTTTAAACAACTTTCCAATTTACTTCAAGTATCAAATTTTCTTAATTTTCTTGTTATTATTTGTTGAAAAGCAGGGATGTATGCTCAGGAGTGTGCACGTGTCTGCAGAACTATATGGCAGCAGTTTTACAACAAGGTTTCATTAACAAGAGCACATGACTCTGGCAGTACTTCCTGTCATGTAGTTCTTCAGGCATGTGCATGCCACCTACCTGGGTATCTCTTCAACAAAGAATAACATGAGAATAAAGCAAATGTGATAATAAAAGTAATAATAATAATAGAAGTAAATTGGAAACTTTTTTAAAATTGTATTCTCCGTCTGAATAATAAAAGAAAAAGTTTGGGTTTCATGTCCCTTTAGTTGGCTCCCAGACTTGAGACTTTGCTTAAAATATCTTGCAAGGACTTGAGACTTGACTTGAGACTCAGAGTAAAAGATTTGAATACATCACTGGTAAAATATTACATGGTAATGTTTGTGCATATCAGTTTAGATTAGCTCAGCTGACCATGCTATGTGCTCTTGGCATTGAAAAGGTTACTGACATATATAGCTGCCATTAGAAAAGGGAGGTCCATCTACTGAATTGATTTGGTTTTCTGTTTATTATTTATCCCAATCTCTGATTCAATGTTTTAATGTTGTTCCAGGAAATGGATGTTTTGGTGGACCCAGACTGGGCAGATTTGAATGGTGCAGGGGGTGAAGAAGCTCTAGAATGGGATGAGACCGATATCGCAGCAGAACGAGTCTGCCATAGCCCAGAGCCCAAAGACATGGCCTCATGTTCTCCTGCACAGGACACAAGTCATTGTTTGGACCAAGACACATCTAGTCTTCAGAACCCCAAAGGATCCCACCATGCCCCTGTTTATCAGATCTACAGCCTCCACAACATGGAGCTCTTCAGAAGTGACATGGATCCCGCACTGGGAAAGAGCTCAGCATTGGCATCATTGTCATTATCTCTTATTCAAGGTTGTTCATTTAAATCCCTACCCAATTTAGCAGGTGGATCTGATCAAAATCCCAGTTTTCACCCACAAAAAAAACATACTATCTCCAGTGGACACTCTGAAAGTGAGAGTGGAATTGCAAGTGGAGGGGAAGGAGTGACTGCTGCTAATTCAGAGGGATGTCTCTCTTTGGAGGGGGAAGGACTCTTAGGGTCCCATGAACAAGTAGGGGGCATGGAACCAGTAAGTAGTATTGATGCAGATGCAGCACAATATGCCAGAACAAAGATCCATGGGCCTCTTATATTGAATGATTACTCACTCTTACAATCAGACAGGCTTGTGCTTGGGAAAGGGTCAAGGGCTGTTTCTAACCTTTGCCTTTCAAATATGGCTGCTAAAACTGGTACCAACAGAACAATACTTCCCGCCAGTTCTTTAGACCATAGCCCAGAAGACTTCCAGGACCTGATTGAAGTTTTAAGCACTCAAGACTCTTCTCCCAGCACTTCTTCACTGGAATCTCTCTCAGTGAATTGTGAAGTACTAGAGACCAGTGGACTTAGACGTAGTGTATCACTTGAGAGCTGGCCAGCCTCCTACAAGAGCAATGAAGACTTATTTAGTCAGCATGGCTCTGCAGATATCACACCTGGAAGTGAGGCTGGAGAGGAACTTAGCAAGCGTACACTGGATTTACTAAAGAGGCTGGAGGATATTGAGTGCCCATCTGAGCAAAAAATGAAACGCAGCTTGTCAGATGACATTACCCTAAGAAGTAGTATCCATGAAGTACCCCTGACTGGCCTCCGAATCTCACCAGACAGGGGATCATCTAGAAATGAATATCTTGGTTCTGAACTGACTGAGTTGAGTAGCAGTGAGGAACTGTCTTTGAAATCAGAAGATATGGCTGTTCTAAAGGGCCGTCTTTTGGATACCAATGCTTCATTTCGCAAACATCTGAGTCGGTCACTTGGTGGAGAAGAAGGAGAGGCCAACCTCAGCATGATTGTCAATGTATCATGTACCTCAGCCTGTACTGATGAAGAAGATGACAGTGACTTGTTGTCCAGTTCAACTCTCACTTTAACTGAGGAAGAGGAGGAAGAGGAGGAGGAGGAAGAACTTGATGAACCAAACTTTAGTTTAGGCAGTGAAGATGAAACTGGAGATGGTATACAACTTCCACTAGGGTCTGATTTTATCAGGCGTGAATTGCAGGCCTGGATAAGGCCCTCTTTCTTATTGCCCAGGGAAAGAAGAAAATTAGGGAGGACAGCACAAAATATAAAAGGTATGCAAGGTGCTGAGAAGATGTGGCACAGCTCCCTATCTCAGGAACAGGAGAACAATGGAAACAGAAAAGATTCAGACAACAATTTAAAAAGAGAGGGAGAGAAAAAAACTTTGAATTATCCACGTCAGCTAGTGGATGATATGGAGAATGGTAATGTGTATAATAGACCAGAAACAATGAATGACATGGTAAACAAGACAAGCCGACTTGAAAGAGACATGAAACCTGGCCCACAACCCTGGATGTCAATAACCAAGACAGAAAGGCTTCATCCTCCCTGCATGCCAGCATTAGCATATCACAAGCCTCGAGAGCCAGGATCTTCTTCTAATGGAAAGAGCAACCTACGGGTGACTTGTGATGCATCTAAGGATGTGGACATGTCAGACAGCAATTGTAGTGTGCAAGAAAAAAAACAAAGTGTGCCCTCTACTCAGGTGCTAGAGGAGTCACCTGAATCTTCCTGTTCTTGCCATGGTTCAGCCCATGATAAGCCAAACAACTCAGAATGTAATGCGCATGAATTTGTGAAGGAGATTTTGGACATTACTACTACTGCACTTCATGGATCTCCCCCACAGGATACACATAATCAGGGTACTGGAGCACAAATCAAGGAGAAGGTTCTAGAGTACTCGCGCAAGCAACTGGAGAGAGGTGACTTCTACTCCTACCTTTCTATCTCTTCCCATGACAGTGACTGCGGAGAACTCAATGGTTCTGTGCGTGTCACAACCCCTGTGCAGATGGTAGAAGATGAAGATACCAACATGGAAACTATATTTGAAGCCTGCACTGAGGAGGACAATAAAAGCAAACAGAAGGGTATCCAGTCTACAGATTCCAAACATTTTTCCATTGTGACTTCCAGCCAATCCAGAACAAAAACTGAGCCAATTAAAACTACCAAGAAACCTTATGTCAAAACAACATCATCAGGGCAACAAAAATCATCTACAGGGAAATTCCAGGTTCACTCAGAGGCCAACTATAAAGGAGATAGTACTAAAATCTCCAGCAGAATACTGTCTAGTCCTCGAGATCTGTGCTCAGAGTCAAAGGGGAAAAGCACCACCAAGGCTACTACTTCGAGCCTCCCCATTCTCCACAAGAGGACCCGGGAACAGAGGCCAATGGCACTGGGAAACACCTCTACAAACAGTGGGAAACAGAAGGTGGGTTTGTACAGCTTTTTGGAACAGAGGGAAATATAAACACTTTAACTTCAAAGAAAGCCATTTACATGGGTTGTAGGTAGGATAGAATTGCAACAGAAAATATTTGTATTTGTCACTTGAAATTAGATACTGTCAATTTATAAAATGTAATCTCAATATCCATACAGATCAGTCATTTTTTCTTTTGCTTTTTGCAGAAACCTTTACATGGAGCCAAGACACAAAGAGATCTGTGAAGGCACCAACAATGACCAGTCTACCTCCCCTGCTGGGGATAAAATGGCAGTGTGGCATGCTGCACGTCACATGGCATTGGGGTGTGGGGGCTGTTTGTATTAAGTGATAAACACAAGCTCTGCTAGCCCCTTCAATGCAAAGTATAGGAGACAGAAGGTCCAATAACATTTCTGTTGGCATTCTAGGAGCAAGAAATTAACCACGCTACTGCTGGAAGGGACTACGATGGCTCAATTGTTAGTCACTAATTCTTGGCAACTTTGGGGTTACAAATCCTTTATGTGGCACAACACACAGAAATAATGTGGGCATCACAAATCCTCTCCCAACCTCCATTATTATTGCCTCAAAGCAAGACTCAGGTTGATGCCAAATTTAAACAAACAATACGTGTTAGGGTAATGAAGATCAGTAAGTGGGAAAAAGATATATGAAAGGTTATTCGTAATCAGTTAAGAAATAAATAATAATGATTCTTAGAAGTTAGTGAAATATCAGATGAAAGAGGAAAATGTGAGTAGATGAATGAACTGCAAGGGTCAACAGGGAAATGTTTGAATGTAAAAGTAAGTTGTAATTATACATGATAGTTGGCCAGAGGCAATAGGTACCAAAGACAACAGGTTTAGGCTTGGAATGTAGCTGGTAGTAATGCGAGAAGTCCCTGCCAGAAGATTTAATATGGTCATAAAAACCTTTCTTCAGTATTGTAATAATTCTAAAGGTAACTAGGTACAAAAAATATAACTCCTGCTATAAGTCCCCTACTATTGATCCTGCTTCTTCAAATATTTTATACTCCACCTTTTGCTTACTCCATTGATCCATATAACTCCATGTTTTTCTCTAAATACTACTGCTGTTTTGTCATTTATAATTTTCCGTAACACTTGTTCTATATAACACTCTGAAATGTTTAATTTTATTCCATGCACCCGTTCACTTTTTGTTTTGTTTTTAACCACCCTCTATTACTGTTCCTGTTGTTGCGTGTAACTGTTCCCTATAACACTTCTCTTGTACTGTGTAACATATATCTACAGCCCCTGATTTTGCCTGAGCTCTCCATAACATGACTTTTGTTCCTTCATGTGTCTTGTACTATAACTAAACTTTCTTTTTGAACCGTGTTTTATACATTTCAGGAGCTACAGGAAAAAAGGAAGAGGGTGTTTGATAATAAAGCAGATATATTAATTATAGAGAATAAACATATGTCTGTGGATGACAAATACAGAGAGGATAATGGTGGTTCCTGTTGCTCAAACAACCTGTTTAACTTGTCCTATTACTGCATGTAGCCCCTCTCTATATAATGTTTCTGGTGCTTCTCTGACTTGTTCAATATAATGGTATCAGTACCTCATAAAATTATTACATGCAAAACCTCACTGTTGCTCTCTTTAAATTTCCTGTGGTACCTTTTAGCTCCCTCCAATTATTCCCTCTTATTGCCTCCTATAAGTGTACTTATACATAACTCTTCGTAATACTCAATGTAATCTCCTCCTTTACCCTCATTTTATCCAACTAGTATAATACCATTATAACGCCGCCTATTAATTACTATAGCCCACCATATAGCTAATGCTGTTGTATAACTCCTCATATTGGTACCTTAAATCCCTATAGATCTGCCAATTACTCCATATATCTTCTCCCACTTCCTTCTTTTAATGCATATAAACTTTCACTGTAATGCCTCACACTGCTCTATATAACAAACTCTTCCTATTTTCTCTGTATAACCTCTCCTATAACATAATGTTGTCCTAATTTATCTATATAATCCCTTTCTTTAACCACTAATTTTATTATCCATTAAAACTTTATGTTGATCTGTTTATATAAAATGTATTTATGGTTTTTAGAAAGCCTTACTGTATAATGCCTGACAGCAAGTCTACCAGTGAAGGGGTTGCTATAGTAGCTTACAGTGTATAATAATATGCTTTATTTATAATAAGTATTTTTTGGAGGGGTGGAGGTGATATTTAAAATATCCATTAATCCATTAAGGGTGCCTTGCCAAATGTCTTATTAATTTTATTAAAAAAAAAATACAGAAATTTCCAAAAAGTCTTCAGTAGATGGTTTATATGGTTTATAATGTTATATTGCGACAGTAGGCAGCCTCTAAGTAAGATATTTATCTGTAGAAAGGAAGAGAGTAGAATAGTGGAAACGTAGATTAAAGGAAGGACTAAAAGGCTTGTAGGGGAAGAGTGTATTGTGAAGGGACAGATAGACGGTTATGAGGGAGGAAGGGTGAGCTGTATAAGGACAATATAAATTACAAGAAGGATGAAGAAGAGTTACAGAAAGATGAACGTAGCATATGAGTAGGGGGAAATACTTGTGGCTGAACGTGACCTGTGAGTGAGAACACTAGAGTCAGAAAAGAACAGCATGGAGAAAGAGTGAACTGCACAGGGGTAGAGAAGCATGTGAATAAACTAGAGCCTATGGAGGGAGGAAGTATGTGAATATTCTCTGTATATACCTGGATGTATTATATCAGTGGCAAAGTTACAATGTCTGTAGTGTGTGCTCGCGTGGGGATTTCAGCCTTAATCCATTAAACTGCATGGAAACTTCAGTAATAAACTACAGTGTGGTCTTAAGTCTCTTTATTTGGAGATAAGAAGTTGGCAATGCCTGCATGGGACATGAATGCCTGCGTGTGTTTGTTTTTTTATCACAGATAGGTAAGTACAGGCCTGTATACCCTGAATAAAGTCTTCATCTAACAACTCATAAGCGCCTCTTCTAATCAGAATTCCCTTACAGAAATGTTTTGTGGAAGCTCAGGTGATTTTGGCTTGGTAATTAAGCCATTCCATTCCATTAGAAGTGCTGCAGTTTGAAATAACATAACAACAACATTTAGCTAAACACACAAAACAAAAGCTACAAGAAACAGGGGTATTGCATTTTTTTCAAGGGAATTTTAACAAGGATTTTCACATACTATTTAGGAAGCCAAGGATAAATGGCCAAAGGAAATAAAGAATGTGGCCGCTAATTAAATTGATAAAGAACAAGGCAGCTAAAGTATTAAATATTGATGCTAAATGCCTAATATGTTGGAAATGCAGGTTTGTTTTCCCTTTACCATTAATATCAATTAATTTCAGTCTTAATTAAACACTCTAATAATATGATTTTCAAATTATTTTTATATTTTTGCATTTTTCTTAAACAGAAAATATTGTGCTAATTAACCTGTATACTGAACAATTTCAGAAACATCAACATTGAAAAAAATCCTTGTGAGCAACCAATATATGCTGCTAGAAAAAATAAGAATGAAAATACTGGTGTTGAAGAAAAAAGAAAGCATCCTCAAATACCAAAACAAGTAAATAAAAGAAAAACTACAAATACCTACAAAAAAACTCAGCACATCCACTCCTGGGTCCCAGCCAATTAATTATAATTACCCCACATCTCTCAAAACTGAAAAATAAAAAATAAGTTTTATTAATGAACCATTAAAAACAGATTGTTACACTAAAAACAAACAAATGTGCAGATTAAAAATATAAATAAAAGCAGAGACATATATTATGTATCAATTCTCAGTATATTTGGCATAAATCCTATCAATTTCACTATTAAAGGGACAGTCAACACCAGAATTTTTGTTGTTTACAAAGATAATGTCTTTATTACAATTTCCCCAGTTTTGCATAACCAACACAGTTATAATAATACACGTTTTACCTCTAAATTCCCTTGTATCTAAGCCTCTGCAAACTGTCCCCTTATTTCAGTTCTTTTGACAGACTTGCATTTTAGCCAATCAGTGCTGACTCCTATGTAACTTCACGTGCATGAGGTCAATGTTATCTATATGCACACTAATGCCTTCTAGTGGTGAAAAACTGTTAAAATGCATTCAGAATAGAGACGGCCTTTAAATTCTAAGAAATTAGCATATGAGCCTACCTAGGTTCAGCTTTCAACTAAGAATACCAAGAGAACAAAGCAAAATTGGTGATAAAAGTAAGTTGTTTAAAATTACGTGCCCTATTTGAATCATGAAAGTTTATTTTGGACTTGACTGTCCCTTTAATTGAAACAGGCAAACATACAAAATGGACAATTATCCCCACTATTATAGGTGACACAACACCTCTCACCGACTATGATTTTGTGATAGTTACCTCTCCTCGAGAGGGCAAACAAAGGTTTTGGCTTTATCTATCTGATGTCTCACGCATATAATAGTTATTAAAAAACAACATCTACTTTGGATGGTGGGAGAGAGAATAGGTTTTCTCCAATGTAATGTCTGAGTATACTGACCATGTGATATTGTGTTTGAGATATATAGATGATGTCTTGATTCTATGCAAGGGAGGAACTGACCTCTTTAAGGGATTCATGATGTGACTAAATGATAATGAGTTTAATTTTTAAGTCACATTTGATATAGACTATCATATGATAAACTTTTTGGATGTGAAAATCCTTCTAGATAATGATGGTATCCTAAAGACAGATCTACATAGAAAAGAGACGGCCACAAATTATTATTATTATTTATTATTATTGGTTATTTGTAGAGTGCCAACAGATTCCGCAGCGCTATAAACAAAGGGGGAGTACAACAAACCAATTATAGGGATCAAATGGTTAGGGGGCCCTGCCAAAAGTTGCACTGTTGTAGTCAGCTCTTAAGAAGGTGATCTACAAACAGCTGGACTCTTAGGTTTACATGCTAAGGGGGTTCAGGGGATAACAATGGAGTAGTAGAACTGGTATAAAGTAAGGTTAGCATAGGTTGTATACCTCCCTGAACAGTAGAGTCTTTAGGGAGTGCTTGAAGCTTTTAAAACTAGGGGAGAATCTTGTGGGGCGAGGCAGAGAGTTTCACAGGATTGGAGCCAGTCTGGAGAAGTCCTGTAAATGGGAGTGCGATGAGGTAACCAGAGAAGAGGAGAGTAGGAAGTCATGAGCAGAGCGAAGGGGACGGGAGGGAGAGTATCTGAAGACATGGTGTGATATTTTTGATCTTGCAGTATTTAAGTGGTCATCATCCATACTAAAAGGTTGATCCCTGTAGGAGAATTTATTATTGTTCAGACTGGGAAACTTTTAGAATGAGGGCTAAGGAATTGAGATTGAATCTCAAACTTTTTACTCCCAACTCATAATACCAGCGCAATCCGATGAGCGCAACAAGTTTACTTCTAGCGCAATTAGTGCTCTAGTGTAATCGCTAAATAGCGCTCCACTTGTAATCTGGCTCGTAGTAGGATAACCCCTTTGTTTTAAAACAACGGGAAAACAAAAGTGGAAAAAAACACCATCACATGTTCTCATATGTGCATACCTGATTGCATATTCACATATGCCCATACCCGATCGTATATTCTAATGTACACTAACCCAACATGAAAATATTAATATTTCACATTCCAATGTTCTGCACATAGCAGAATATGTTCTATTTATTCATAAATACATATTTGTGTCCATTCCCTCTCCTTTAGATTGTAAGTTTAAGAGCCACTCTACCTGTAGGACACTTTTTGTGTATAAAGTTACCTACTACTGATTGTGCTCAAAGGCAGGGAATTCCTCTACTTTTTTATAACTCAATTATTGGACCTACAACTGTTGTTTACCCCTACTGTAATATTGCTTATTACTGTATCCCTGTTACGTTTTTATTCTTTGTATAGTGCTGTGTAATCTGCTGGCGCTTTATAAATAAATGATAATAATAATATATATGATGGTATTTTGGTACTATATATACCTATATATATATACATGATTATATATATGTATAGATATTTACATATATATATATATATATATATATATATATATATATATATATATATATATATATATATATAGGAATATATATTTATAAATACATAGCACATATTCTACCAGTGGCGTCACTAGGGTTGGTGTCACCCGGTTGCGGTAAGTTATGGTATCACCCCCCCCCCCCCCGCCACCCCCTAGTAATGTTTTTGTTTTTAACTGCAAGAAGAGAATTTCATAGAAAAGGCAAACTTCTCCAATGGACAGAAAGCAGACACACACAAACACAAAAACACAGGCACACACACACACATACAAACACTCAGACACACTCAAAAACACACTCAGATGCACACACAAACACTTGGAAACACACTCAGACACACACACACAAAACAATCAGACACACACACAAAAACACTCAGGCACACACACAAAAACACTCAGACACACACACAAAAATACTCAGACACACACAAATCACTCAGACACACAAAAACACTCAGACACACACACAAACACTCAGACACACACACACACACACAAAAACACTCAGACACACAACAAAAACTCAGACACACACACATACAAAATATGTAAATTGCACTGCATTAATTATAAAGCTCATGCCTAGAGCTGCTCCCTGGCTCAAAGAGCATCAAATGAAAGATAAACAGTGCACTCTAAAAATAAATCACTAAAGAAAAGGTTTAGGCATGCAAACTATGAAAATTCTTCTCTCTGACTATGTTCCAAGTCTGTCAGTGCACAGCCCCGGGCTGCGTGCCTACCGCTTCTTATGGCCAATCACCTCTGCACTCTAACCACCTCCGCCCTCCCCTCATACCTCTTCAGTGTGCATCATACGTGGCTCCTTCACTTTAGAGACAGTGTCAGAAAGTCATGCGGTCAGGTGCCAGGCATCCCCCTCACGATTTCCCGGTTCCCGTTAAGAGAGACAGCACAGCAGTGAATGACTCCACTGCTCCACACGTCACTGAGCAGTGAGCACAGATAGGCAGGCAGGTTTAGGCTAGCAGCGCAACTTTGCAAGCCCCATGGCACGCCCACAACATTCATAGTGAAATTGGGCAGAGTAGGAGCAAAGTACAAACA
Source organism: Bombina bombina (assembly GCF_027579735.1). Lineage (NCBI taxonomy): Eukaryota > Metazoa > Chordata > Amphibia > Anura > Bombinatoridae > Bombina > Bombina bombina. Next base: position 250,378,291 of record NC_069499.1, on the reverse strand, counting down.
AGCAAAAGCAGCCGGGAAAACTATTTGGCTCAAGGGGCAAAAAAATGAAGTGTCTACAACTTCCCCAGTCCCACTAATGTTCACAACTGCTGGCCCCTCTAATAACAAAATATATGCATCTCTACATTTCTTTGAATTTCAATAAAATTTCAAAATAAAAAAAAAAGTTTTTTTAAACCTCAAACTTATGAGGTATGTTGATTACTTGGAGGGGATGTAAATCCCTATCTGTGTTAAAGATGTATTTTCTTCAACCTTGTGAGGTATGGTGATTTTTCTGGTGCGCCTCTCAGAGAATGATACTTCTCTCAGTGGATCTCTCAGGGTATGATGTAAAAATTCTCCTTTTGAGGTATGGGGGCATATGTATCAAGGTCTGGCGGACCTGATCTGACACTGCGGATCAGGTCCGCCAGACCTCGCTAAATACGGCGAGCAATACGCTCGCCGTATTCAGCATTGCACCAGCAGCTCACAAGAGCTGCTGGTGCAACGCCGCCCCCTGCAGACTCGCGGCCAATCAGCCGCCAGCAGGGGGGTGTCAATCAACTCGATCGGGTTGTATTGTGGCGATGTCTATCCGCCTGCTCAGAGCAGACGGACAGGTTATGGAGCAGCGGTCTTTGTGACCGCTGCTTCATAACTGCTGTTTCTGGCGAGCCTGCAGGCTCGCCAGAAACACAGGGCATCAAACTCCATTCGGAGCTTGATACATATGCCCCATGGTATTTAAACCTCCTCTCAGCTGGAGTATGGTATTTTCTTCCAACAGCCTCTTGAAGTATGGTTATTTATCTTCTCCTCTGTGGAGTAAGGTATAATTCCTGGAGTGGTACTTTTCCTTCTCCTCTCAGTTTGCATGCTTAAAAGTGTTCTTTAATGTTGACTTCATAGCCAAAGTTTCCTCAAAAAGTAAGGACCAGTCCATGGGGACCCAAAATTAGACCTACTTACTTCTCTGGTTCGGGCCCTCATATGATTGGAAAAGTCTGTGAATATTGATAGAGGAGGCATTCGGGCTCATTAATCTGGGAGTGAGTGCATAGAGTCTATAGAGTAGGTATATATATATATATATGTATATATATATATATATATATATATATATAGGGCTCAAAATTAGACATTGGCGAGTGGAAATTTAACAGTGGCGAGTAAAAGTTAGTGAGTGAATGTCAGCAACTATTATCTAAAGTGATATTATATATCCATGAAAGTGCAAGGATATGTTATTCTTCTAGGGACCCCATTAGTGCTTAGACTGTTACTTCTGAGAGGGTAAACAGGGATAGAGAGAGATTTTAGAGGAAAAGGGAAAGTGGAGAAAAAGATAGCGTTAAAAAAATAAAAAGTGAAAAGAGAGAGTATAAAGAGAAGATTTAGGGGCCGATTTATCAAATGCCGGACAGACATGATTCTCTGCAGCGAATCATGTCCATCCGGCATCGGTAAATGCCGACAGCTTATGCTGTCGGCATTTAACATTCCACAAGCATGCTTGTGCAATGCCGCCCCCTGCACATTCGCGGCCAATCGGCCACTAGCAGGGGGTATCAATAATCCCAATCGGATCAGGATGATTGCAGTCTACCACGTCAGAGGTGGCGGACGAGTTAAGGAGCAGCGGTCTTATGACTGCTGCTTCTTAACTTATGTTCCCAGGAGCCGGAAACATCGGGGTAGATTGCAGCATCCGCTGCTTGGTAAATCTACCCCATGGTCTGAGAGAGAAGGGAGGGGGTAAAAAGAGAGAGGGAGTAAAGAAAGATAAATGAGAGATGATAATTATAAAACAATTTTTCCTCACGTTAATGTCAACACTAACTGCTTTCTCTCAGTTCAACAACTTCCTTTTTCTGTCCATCTGTTGTCTTCCCTAAAACCCTTTTTGATGTTGCTAATTGCTATGCACTTATTTTTGTTAATTTATTTCTGTATGTAGCATTATTTAATTTATGGTATAAAGCAATATTAAAAATTACTGCACAATAAAGTGTTTTAATTTGACTAAACATATGCAAATGGGGAGTTAGTGGGTGTGGTTTGGGCGGGTAGTGGGTGAGATCAAAAGTGGTGAGTAACATTTTGGGCTGGCTTACTAGTAGCTTAGGGGCTAACATTTATTTATATATATTTATATATAGATATTACCAAAAATCTATCATATATATATATATATATAGAAATATTGTTTTAATATTAAATAGAACATAAAATATGATAAATGGTGACCACACCACCTTTCAATCAGACACAATTGCTCAGGCACGGGATGGAGTCTGGCCTAAGACTCTAATAATATAAAAAATATGAAAAATCCCAGCCACAGAGACTTAGAAGTTGATTCAACACTCAGTGTTTGTTTTTTTGTGAATACAAGTTCTAGCATCAAACAAAATGGAATAGCCAAAAAGATGAAAGCTCACTCATCACCACACATGATGAGTGAGCTTTCATCTTTTTGGCTATTCCATTTTGTTTGATGCTAGAACTTGTATTCACAAAAAATAAACACTGAGTGTTGAATCAACTTCTAAGTCTCTGTGGCTGGGATTTTTCATATTTTTTATATTAAATAGAACATATTCTGCTATATGAAGAACATTGGAATGTGAAATATTCACGTTGAGTTAGTGCACTCGGTTAAACATGATTGGGTTTGCGAGTGAGTAGGTTACATTTATTTCCACTTTCCGTGCTCTATTGAAGTCTATGGGGGGGAATACGTTAGTATGGTCGTGATATTCGAAGTTTGGCTTTTTGCATCTGTCAGGTTAGCACTAGGTGCGCAAACTTTTTACTGTTAACTTGTAATACGAGCAGAACCACTCGTAATTTAGCCCTATATTGGCACAGTTGTGGGAGGAATCATGTGTATGCATATATGTTGTCACGAATAAGTAAAGGAGGAGAAGAAGCATTCTCTGCCATCCTACCTAAATTATATATGTTTGCAGCAATAATGTTAGGGAATGGCACAGGTCTCACCAGTTGTCAGCCATAGAAGAAAACTGGAACTGGTATTATCTGCATTGTACTCAGTGTAGTTACACAAGGATTTTCTAGCTCAGGATCCCAGAAATGGGAAATGTTCAGCAAGCAAACATCCCCTCTAGCCCAGAATGCCGTAGCAGCAGCGGATCAAGCTGATCAACACATCAATAGACGCACAAAAAGCTACAAGGTGTGCGAGTTTAAAAACACAAAAATAACTATTGAAAAAAATAATTAAAATTTCATACAGACATGGTATGGTGTCTAAGGAATGGGAATTCTGACGCGTTTCGCGCCCCCTAGAGGTGCTTATTCATAGAATATGAATAAGTGCCTCTTGGACTGGAGGTGTGAAATGTGTCAGACACCTCTTCCTTACATGCCATACCAAGTCTGTATGAAGTTTTAACAGTTTTTTCAATAAATATTTTTGTATTTTTAAACTAGCACACCTTGTATAATCTGCATTGTACCCAAGCTGTTTGTATGGTTTCTGTAGCAAATCTAGGCAATACGTTGAAGAATGTGATTCATCCATCAAGCCAGGAACATTTAGCCTGCATTTGTCTCCATCAAAGAGACTGCACAGCTACACTGACCATTTCTGCCTCCCAGTGAGAATGGGAAGAGGATTCTGCACTGCTACAGTGTAATACAGATGTGGGGACATAATAACCTACATTGCACCACAACTGGATTTAACACACGGCTATAATGTAACTTTGTCATAAGAGTTTGCATTAAAAACAATCTGCAGCCAGTTACTCCAGACCTTGGGTTTAACCTCATAACTGCCAGAAGGATAAAAGAATGAACATCTTGCTCACCATAGGGATAAGAAAAATCTATTAAAAGAAAAAATAAAGTTATATCTAATCCCAACCCCCTACTACCTAAAACTTTGCAATTCCTCTGGGATTTTATCAGCAGGAATTGATCTGTGTGTGGATTCCTCGGGCTCTTTTGAGGTCTGAATTATACCGGTATTGACAAAGCCTGAAAAAGATAAATAATTTAAGACATACATCTTGTATCACATTCAGCGCACGCTTTGTCCAAGCCCTGTTCTATCAGTCGTAACCTTTAGCTCCTCAGCTCGTCTAAGCAAATTAAGACAAGTTATTTAGCTGCAGAATTTAAAGCCAGCCTGTGTGAGTTACAATGGTTTGACTGTGCTTCCTGGCCAAGTGCACAATGCCAGGTGCATTCTGGGAATCATAACATCATTTGAAGTTAATTTCAAGCCCTAGAAACATATCTCCTTGGCCACGTGCCACCCCATTTAGATGCCAGCAGGGTTCCATTATTTATTACAGGCCATATTTTAAAGAGCTTGATATATACTTTTAAATTCAGTCACATTTTTCTAAAACATTCCAATATCAATAGATGTAGAATAATCTTCTATTTCCATTTTTAAACACAAAACTTATCTTACTGGTTTCTATTATTATTAGAGTTTATTTATATAGTAGCAGTATATTCTGAAGAACTACGACAATGTGCTTATGGTTAAAGAGCAGTAACATATAAATGACAAAAAGATTTATATGGCTCAGTTGCAATCTGATGTACACCAATCTTTGAATTGCTGGCCATGAAATAATCTCATAATAGACATCTATATATCTATATTCATAGGTAGTATGCAGAATGACCAAACAAAGCCAGTCATGCTATATGTATGTATGTGTGTGTATATATATATATATATATATATATATATATATATATATATATAAACCAAAATTCATTAAAATTATGGGGGGAGATAAAAAACTGAAATAAAATCCTCCATGTCTCAAAATGAAATCAATGTAAATATTTGGCAAGTATCCCCGCTTGCTTTCCCCCAGAAATTCTTAATATACAATGTTACCAATGCACAAGAGAATTGTGGGTAAGATATGCAAATTCTCAGTTTTTTTGCTTCAAAATACTGTTTTAACACAGCGTTCCTTTTAACAGGATTATTACAGCAAACTGCTTTGCTATATATATATATATAACTGGTTTGAGATATATATATATATATATATATATATATATATATATATATATATATATATAGTATATACAGTATATATACAGTATATATATATATATATATATATATATAAAACATGAGTTTATTACAAGTAGAGGACTAAACCTTAGTAATGCACATAGATGAATTACATTGTTGAATAGAAACATATTTACAATACACATGTATTGGCAAAAATGCTTCTAGTAAAAGTTTTTCTCTGCATGTGCATCTGATGCATAGCTAGATATTGTCAGTGCACCAGCATTTTAAATACTGCAGCTGCTCAGAGCAGCAGTGGGGCTTTTATCACATCAGCAATTAACAAATTGAGTAATTACCAGATGGTACAAGCACCTTAAGCTCTCTTAGCAAGTACTTTGTTTAAAATGCTGGTGCATGGTTCATACTAAAATACACATTTGAAACAGCTATAGCTTTTACTATGAGCATTTTTGATAATACATGCATATTACAAAAATGCTTTAATTCAAAACTAAAATGCATCCATGTGGATTCCAGTTTTGGCTGGAATGTCCCTTTAAACAATTGTAATGGTGTAACAGTAGCAACACATTCCCCCACTTAGGGAACTGCAGAACCTTGTACAGTTGCTGTATTGGCGGTGCATGATGTGTTCATTGCAGGCAGCGCTGCTTGTAAATGTGCGTGTGTCCTACTACCTTAATCCTCCGACAACTCAATCTGGCTAGAATCCGTCTTCCTGGCATTTCATTCTCACCATAAGAATGCACCCGGTACCAGGGGCGTATTATGGCCAAGGCCAACAAGGCCGGTGCCTAGGGCAGCAGATTTGGGAGGGGCAACATATCTGTCCTATCCTCTCTTTAAAAGCCAGCACACAGTTCAGTGAGCGATAAAGTGCAGACTTTTACAGAGAAAACAAGGCACGTGCGCTGATTAAGGTCGCTCTTCACAGGCAGTGCTCCTTTAAACTCATTTAGAGCCGCCAGCACTTTTGCAGTGGAAGCGTTCATGGTGAGAAACTTGCCCGGGGATATGCTTACAAGGTGAGGCTGGAGGAGAAGACCTTGTGCCAATATGCTGCCTTCCCTTGTCAACTGTGGTGATTCTGCGAGCGCAGTGCTTATCGCAGGTCTTAGTAACTAACAGACTGGATGCATGCACTGCTTAGATCAGCTTGTGTATATTAGCTACTAATAGCTAGCTTTTTCTGCATTCATGAAACCACAGAGTAAACAGTAAACGGACACTTAAAAAGTCTCATTACTTGAATTATGGTACTTAATGTATGTTGTTGCATGTAAAGGGCAGTGATTGTTTCAAAGTGTATTCCTCTTTCCCTTCCTTCCTCTCTCCCTTCTTTCCCTTTCTTCCTTCCTTTCTCCCTCAACTCCCTCCCTTCTTTCTTTCTTTCCCTCCCTCCCTTCTTTCCTTCTCCCCTTTTCTCTTCTCTCTCTCTCTCTCTCTCTCTCTCCCTCTCTCCCTCCCTTCTTTCCTTTCCCTCCCTTTTCTCTCCTCCTCTTCTTTCTTTTGCAAGATGTACTGAGTCCACGGTTTCATCATTACTTGTGGGATATTATCCTTCCTAACAGGAAGTGGCAAAGAGAGCACCCACAGCAGAGCTGTCTATATAGCTCCCCCTTAACTCCACCCCCCAGTCATTCTCTTTGCCGGCTCTAATCAGGAAGGGTAAAGTGAAAGAGGTGATAAACTGTTAGTTTTTATTTTTCTTCAAGCAAGAGTTTGTTATTTTTAAATGGTACCGGTGTGTACTATTTACTCTCAGGCAGGAGATGGATGAAGATTTCTGCCTAGAGGATGATGATCTTAGCATTTGTAACTAAGGTCCACTGCTGTTCCCACAGAAGCTGAGGAGTACAGGAAAACTTCAGTGTGAGGAACGGTTTCTTGCTATACAGCAATGAGGTATGTTCAGTCATTTTTTCTGGAGAGACTGTGATATTTCAGAAAGGCTGACAGTATCCCCATGAGGGTAAGGGTAAGCAGTAATCCTAGAGCTAAAAAGAAGGGCATTACTTAGCTTGCTTATGGGGCCAATTACATATATGGTTGACACTGAATGTAAAATATTTGTGTGCAAACGTTTTTTGGATGGGAGTGCTTAACGTTTTTTGTGGGCAATAAACGTGTTGGGCAACTTTATTAGGAAACATATGGCTTATTTTTAGGGTCTAGGAACCCACATGGCTAGTTATAACCACTCTGGTGCGGTTCTTTAAGGCTCAGGAAACATCGAGTGAGATGGGCGGGGCCTATTTTCGCGCCTCAGTTGCGCACTTAGTTTTGTACAAGCAGCAAGCTAACTCCTGAGGGCCCTGGTGTATGTTTGGGGCCAAATCAAAGCTTTTACCCCACACTTTCTATCCCTGAGGGCAGGTAGGGCCACAGCAGAGCTGTGGCAAGCTGCTGAGGTTTTTTTTCTGGATTTGGGCCTATTTTCGATCCGGTTTGGACATTAAGGGGTTAATTGTTTAAAAAATTTGTGGTGCAATTTTAACTACCTATTGTGTGCCTACATACAAAAATTTGAAAAATGTGGTGCATGTTTAGGCGTTTTCACTAAATAAAGTGTTTTCATGCTTGTTTGTAGTCATTACTAGCCTGTTCAACATGTCTGACATTGAGGAAAGTCAATGTTTAATATGTTTAGAAGCCATTGTGGAACCTCCACTTAGAATGTGTCCCTCATGCACTGAAAGGTCAATAAATTGTAAAGAACATATTTTAGCTACTAAAAGTATGTCACAGGGTGATTCAGAAGAGAATCAGGTTATACCATCTAATTCTCCCCAAGTGTCACAACCCTTAACGCCCGCACAAGTGACGCCAAGTACTTCTAGTGCGTCTAATTCTTTCACCCTGCAGGATATGGCCGCAGTTATGAATACTTCCCTCACTGAGGTTTTATCTAAGCTGCCGGGGTTGCAGGGGAAGCGCAGTAGGTCTGGTGTGAGAACAAACACTGAGCCCTCTGACGCTTTATTAGCTATATCTGATGTACCCTCACAATGTTCTGATGTGAGAGATTTGCTTGCTGAGGGAGAGATTTCTGACTTAGGAAATATGTTCCCTCAGACAGATTCAGATATGACAGCTTTTAAATTTAAACTAGAACACCTCCGCTTATAGCGACTCTGGATGATTGTGACCCTATTTTAGTTCCAGAAAAATTGTGTAAAATGGACAAATTCCTAGAGGTTCCTGCCTACACTGATGTTTATCCAGTCCCTAAGAGGATTTCGGAAATTGTTACTAAGGAGTGGGATAGACCAGGTATTCCGTTCGCTCCCCCTCCTACTTTTAAGAAAATGTTTCCCATATAAGACGCCGTGCGGGACTCGTGGCAGACGGTCCCTAAGGTGGAGGGAGCTATTTCTACCCTGGCTAAGCGTACAACTATACCTATTGAGGACAGTTGTGCTTTCAAAGACCATATGGATAAAAAAATTAGAGGGTCTCCTGAAGAAAATGTTCTTCAAGGTTTTCTTCTCCAACCTATAGCATGCATTGTTCCTGTAACTACTGCAGCGTCCTTTTGGTTTGAGGCTCTGGAAGAGGCTCTTCAGGTTGAGACTCCATTAGAGGATATTCTAGATAGAATTAGGGCTCTCAAGCTAGCTAATTCTTTCATTACAGATGCCGCTTTTCAATTGGCTAGATTAGCGGCGAAGAATTCAGGTTTTGCCATTTTAACGCGCAGAGAGTTATGGCTTAAGTCCTGGTCTGCTGATGTGTCATCAAAAGCTAAGCTTTTAGCCATCCCTTTCAAGGGTAAGAACCTATTCGGGCCTGAACTGAAAGAGATCATTTCAGACATCACTGGAGGGAAAGGCCATGCCCTTCCTCAGGATAAGATGAATAAGATGAGGACCAAACAAAATAATTTTCGTTCCTTTCGAAACTTCAAGGTGGTCCCTCTTCCTCTGCTGCGAAGCAAGAGGGGAATTTTGCTCAATCCAGTCAGTCTGGAGACCTAACCAGACTTGGAACATGGGTAAACAGGCTAGAAGCCCGCTGCTGCTACCAAGACAGCATGAAGGGGTAGCCCCCGATCCAGGACCGGATCTAGTAGGGGGCAGACTTTCTCTCTTCGCTCAGGCTTGGGCAAGAGACGTTCAGGACTCCTGGGCTTTAGAAATAGTAACCCAGGGTTATCTTCTAGATTTCAAAGATTCTCTCCCAAGGGGGAGATTCCATCTTTCTCAATTGTCTGTAGAACCAGACAATAAGAGAGGCGTTCTTACGCTGCGTAGAAGACCTATATTCCATGGGAGGGATCTGCCCAGTTCTGAATACAGAACAGGGGTAAGGGTTCTACTTCAATCTGTTTGTGGTTCCCAAAAAAGAGGGAACTTTCAGACCAATTTTGGATCTCAAGATCCTAAACAAATTCCTCCGAGTCCCATCCTTCAAGATGGAGACCATTTGGACTATTTTGCCAAAGATCCAGGATGGTCAATATATGACCACCGTGGACTTAAAGGATGCATATATACACATTCCTATCCACAAAGATCATCACCAGTTCCTCAGGTTCGCCTTTCTGGACAAACAGAATTTTCACAAAGGTGCTAGGGTCCCTTCTTGCGGTTCTAAGGCCCCGGGCATAGCTGTGGCGCCTTATCTGGACAATATCTTAATCCAGGCGTCAACTTACCAATTATCCAAGTCTCACACGGACATCGTGTTGGCTTTTCTAAGATCTCACGGGTGGAAGGTGAACGTGCAAAAGAGTTCACGTATCCCTCTCACAAGAGTTCCATTTCTGGGAACTCTGATAGATTCGGTGGACTTATGTGTTTCCACCATTTCCTCTCCTTCCTCGTTTGATTGCCAGAATCAAACAGGAGAGAACTTTGGTGATTTTGATAGCACCTGCGTGGCCACGCAGGACTTGGTATGCAGACCTGGTGGACATGTCATCTCTTCCACCATGGACTCTGCCACTGAGATAGGACCTTCTGATTCAAGGTCCGTTCCAGCATCCAAATCTAGTTTCTCTGCGACTGACTGCTTGTAGATTGAACGCTTGATATTTTCCAAGCGGGGGTTCTTTGAGTCGGTTATAGATTCCTTGATTCAGGCTCAAAAGCCTGTCACTAAGAAAATTTATCATTAGATATGGCGTAAATATCTTTATTGGTGCGAATCCAAAGGCTACTCATGGAGTAAGATCAGGATTCCTAGGATGTTGTCCTTTCTCCAAGAAGGATTGGACAAGGGATTGTCAGCTAGTTCCTTAAAAGGACAGATATCTGCTTTGTCTATTCTATTGCACAAGCGTCTGGAAGATGTCCCAGACGTTCAGGCGTTCTGTCAGGCTTTAGTTAGAATCAAGCCTGTGTTTAAACCTGTGGCTTCGCCATGAAGTTTGAATTTAGTTCTTAAAGTTCTTCAAGGGGTTCCGTTTGAACCCATGCATTCCATAGATATTAAGCTTCTATCTTGGAAAGTTCTGTTTCTAGTTGCTATCTCTTCAGGTCGATGAGTCTCTGAACTATCTGCATTACAATGCGACTCGCCTTATCTTGTTTTCCATGCTGATAAGGTGGTTTTGCGTACCAAACCTGGGTTCCTCCGTAAGGTTGTTTCTAACAGGAATATCAATCAGGAAACTGTTGTTCCTTCTCTGTGTCCTAATCCTTCTTCTAAGAAGGAACGACTGTTGCACAACTTGGACGTGGTTCATGATTTGAAGTTTTATTTGCAGGCAACCAAAGATTTTCGTCAAACATCTTTGGTTGTTTGTTGTCTATTCTGGAAAACGTAGAGGTCAAAAGGCTACGGCTACCTCTCTTTCCTTTTGGCTGAAAAGCATCATCCGTTTGGCTTATGGACAGCAGCCTCCTGAAAGAATTACAGCTCACTCTACTAGAGCGGTGGCTTCCACATGGGCTTTTAAAAATGATGCTTCTGTTGAACAAATTTGTAAGGCTGCGACTTGGTCTTCGCTTCATACCTTTTCCAAATTTTCCAAAGCGACTTGGTCTTCGCTTCATACCTTTTCCAAATTTTCCAAATTTGATACTTTTGCTTCTTCGGAGGCTATTTTTGGGAGAAAGGTTTTGCAAGCAGTGGTGCCTTCCATTTAGGTTCCTGTCTTGTCCCTCCCTTCATCCGTGTCCTAAAGCTTTGATATTGGTATCCCACAAGTAAGGATGAAACCGTGAACTCGTTACATCTTGCAAAAGAAAATAAAATTAATGCTTACCTGATAAATTTCTTTCTTTTGCGATGTACCGAGTCCACGGCCCGCCCTGTCTATTCAAGACAGATAGTATTTTTTATTGAAAACTTCAGTCACCTCTGCACTTTTTAGTTTCTCCTTTTTCTTCCTTGGCCTTCGGTTGAATGACTGGGGGGTGGAGTTAAGGGGGGAGCTATATAGACAGCTCTGCTGTTGGTGCTCTCTTTGCCACTTCCTGTTAGGAAGGATAATATCCCACAAGTAAGGATGAAACCGTGGTACATCGCAAAAGAAAGAAATTTATCAGGTAAGCATAAATTTTCTTTTTCTCTCCCTTCTCTCAGGGAGAAAATGGCATGAGATACATGCAATTCAACCCACCTGTATGAAAGTGTTTTGCTAGCCCATTTATTTTTAATTGTTATGAAAAAAACCAACACATTTTACACACGGACCTAGGGCAGCACAAAACCTAAATATGCCACTGCCCGGTACTGTAGCAGTTGCAAACTACATAACTTGAACAACCAGAAACTGGATAAACCCTGTCTCTTGTTCTGGAGCCAGTCATCTAAACATGACTAATCTGAACATGACAACAGTTCAATCTCACACCCTGGAGGATAGGAAACACCAACTTTTGCTCCAAACTAATTTAATTTCATCTTCAGAGTGCTGAATGAAGTCCCTCACACCACTCCAACTGCTTGTGTCAACTCACAACTGCTATGTGAAGCAGATTCCCTGAAGTTAGGAGCCACTGCTACTTGAATCCTTTCAAGTACTTTGATGGCAAGAAGGCCTTTGGCTGAAGTCTTTCTCCACTTGGTCTACGACTACAATACATTTCTACTGGTCAACGAGTAAGGAATTAAAGTGGGCAAGTAAAATTTGGGCATTTTTTTTTTATATTTAACGTTGCGTGAACTAGTAACTTTTTCCTTCAGGACCAGAAATATCTTTCATCAGATGGTGAGAGTCTATGAGTAATCACGTGTGGGAATCCCCCTCCTGACCACTAGGGGGAGGCAAAAGATACTCCAACACACTAGAGCTTTAAATCCCTCCCACTATCGTCAGTCATTTTTATTTGCCTCCTTGATGAGGAGTGAGGATGAAAGTAATTTGCATATCTACTTGTACTTGAGAGGGATCTGATCTGATGCCCATTTTCTGCTTGCAGTACCATGTCAGTAAGAGCGCTAGAGAAGAAGTTACTAGCCAGGCAGTGAAAGATCTTTTCTCACTGAGAATTGTCACAGGCCTCCCAGGGGAAATGTAGATTTTAACACCTTCCTAACCTATTGGCTATTAGTATGAACCTGTACACATACTCCACATAGTCTGGAGTCACAAATTTGTACACCATACACCTTATATTAGAAATTTATGGCACTTTTTGATAATTTTTTATGGTTACTGTTGCTATAAATTTAGGGCCAGATTGCGAGGTGAGCGGAAACGATATCGGGTTATCATGATTGTTTGCGCCCAGGTTAAATTGTGCTCATATTACAAGTTTACTATAAACAAATCGCTTGAGCGCAATCGCAATTTACACTAGAATGATTACCGCGACTTCAGAGCTGTGGTTAACTGTTTTGTGAAACATAAAACACATTAAAAATAGATTAATACATTAGAAAGTATAGCTACAATCATAATAACACCATGTAATACAATTATTCAATAAAAATATTGCACACAAAATTTATAAGTGCTCAAAGATATGAGGTCTTAGGTAAGGGCTTTAACATAGACACATAGACATACATACATATACATGTCTAAAGATGTATATAGATATGTCTATATATGTATACATAGGTATTTATATGTGTGTATCTACTGTATATATATATATATATATATATATATATATATATATACTGTGTATATATATATATATATATATATATATATATATTTATACTACGCATGTGCACACAGGAAAATTTAATTTCGTATCGATTTATTATTTTTTTATTTAGTTTTGAATGCATTCGTTATATCATTCATTTTGTTTTGGATGCATTCAGATTCGTTATAGCGGCAATAAACGTGTTGGGCAACTTTATTAGGAAACATATGGCTTATTTTTAGGGTCTAGGAACCCACATGGCTAGTTATAACCACTCTGGTGCGGTTCTTTAAGGCTCAGGAAACATCGAGTGAGATGGGCGGGGCCTATTTTCGCGCCTCAGTTGCGCACTTAGTTTTGTACAAGCAGCAAGCTAACTCCTGAGGGCCCTGGTGTATGTTTGGGGCCAAATCAAAGCTTTTACCCCACACTTTCTATCCCTGAGGGCAGGTAGGGCCACAGCAGAGCTGTGGCAAGCTGCTGAGGTTTTTTTTCTGGATTTGGGCCTATTTTCGATCCGGTTTGGACATTAAGGGGTTAATTGTTTAAAAAATTTGTGGTGCAATTTTAACTACCTATTGTGTGCCTACATACAAAAATTTGAAAAATGTGGTGCATGTTTAGGCGTTTTCACTAAATAAAGTGTTTTCATGCTTGTTTGTAGTCATTACTAGCCTGTTCAACATGTCTGACATTGAGGAAAGTCAATGTTTAATATGTTTAGAAGCCATTGTGGAACCTCCACTTAGAATGTGTCCCTCATGCACTGAAAGGTCAATAAATTGTAAAGAACATATTTTAGCTACTAAAAGTATGTCACAGGGTGATTCAGAAGAGAATCAGGTTATACCATCTAATTCTCCCCAAGTGTCACAACCCTTAACGCCCGCACAAGTGACGCCAAGTACTTCTAGTGCGTCTAATTCTTTCACCCTGCAGGATATGGCCGCAGTTATGAATACTTCCCTCACTGAGGTTTTATCTAAGCTGCCGGGGTTGCAGGGGAAGCGCAGTAGGTCTGGTGTGAGAACAAACACTGAGCCCTCTGACGCTTTATTAGCTATATCTGATGTACCCTCACAATGTTCTGATGTGAGAGATTTGCTTGCTGAGGGAGAGATTTCTGACTTAGGAAATATGTTCCCTCAGACAGATTCAGATATGACAGCTTTTAAATTTAAACTAGAACACCTCCGCTTATAGCGACTCTGGATGATTGTGACCCTATTTTAGTTCCAGAAAAATTGTGTAAAATGGACAAATTCCTAGAGGTTCCTGCCTACACTGATGTTTATCCAGTCCCTAAGAGGATTTCGGAAATTGTTACTAAGGAGTGGGATAGACCAGGTATTCCGTTCGCTCCCCCTCCTACTTTTAAGAAAATGTTTCCCATATAAGACGCCGTGCGGGACTCGTGGCAGACGGTCCCTAAGGTGGAGGGAGCTATTTCTACCCTGGCTAAGCGTACAACTATACCTATTGAGGACAGTTGTGCTTTCAAAGACCATATGGATAAAAAAATTAGAGGGTCTCCTGAAGAAAATGTTCTTCAAGGTTTTCTTCTCCAACCTATAGCATGCATTGTTCCTGTAACTACTGCAGCGTCCTTTTGGTTTGAGGCTCTGGAAGAGGCTCTTCAGGTTGAGACTCCATTAGAGGATATTCTAGATAGAATTAGGGCTCTCAAGCTAGCTAATTCTTTCATTACAGATGCCGCTTTTCAATTGGCTAGATTAGCGGCGAAGAATTCAGGTTTTGCCATTTTAACGCGCAGAGAGTTATGGCTTAAGTCCTGGTCTGCTGATGTGTCATCAAAAGCTAAGCTTTTAGCCATCCCTTTCAAGGGTAAGAACCTATTCGGGCCTGAACTGAAAGAGATCATTTCAGACATCACTGGAGGGAAAGGCCATGCCCTTCCTCAGGATAAGATGAATAAGATGAGGACCAAACAAAATAATTTTCGTTCCTTTCGAAACTTCAAGGTGGTCCCTCTTCCTCTGCTGCGAAGCAAGAGGGGAATTTTGCTCAATCCAGTCAGTCTGGAGACCTAACCAGACTTGGAACATGGGTAAACAGGCTAGAAGCCCGCTGCTGCTACCAAGACAGCATGAAGGGGTAGCCCCCGATCCAGGACCGGATCTAGTAGGGGGCAGACTTTCTCTCTTCGCTCAGGCTTGGGCAAGAGACGTTCAGGACTCCTGGGCTTTAGAAATAGTAACCCAGGGTTATCTTCTAGATTTCAAAGATTCTCTCCCAAGGGGGAGATTCCATCTTTCTCAATTGTCTGTAGAACCAGACAATAAGAGAGGCGTTCTTACGCTGCGTAGAAGACCTATATTCCATGGGAGGGATCTGCCCAGTTCTGAATACAGAACAGGGGTAAGGGTTCTACTTCAATCTGTTTGTGGTTCCCAAAAAAGAGGGAACTTTCAGACCAATTTTGGATCTCAAGATCCTAAACAAATTCCTCCGAGTCCCATCCTTCAAGATGGAGACCATTTGGACTATTTTGCCAAAGATCCAGGATGGTCAATATATGACCACCGTGGACTTAAAGGATGCATATATACACATTCCTATCCACAAAGATCATCACCAGTTCCTCAGGTTCGCCTTTCTGGACAAACAGAATTTTCACAAAGGTGCTAGGGTCCCTTCTTGCGGTTCTAAGGCCCCGGGCATAGCTGTGGCGCCTTATCTGGACAATATCTTAATCCAGGCGTCAACTTACCAATTATCCAAGTCTCACACGGACATCGTGTTGGCTTTTCTAAGATCTCACGGGTGGAAGGTGAACGTGCAAAAGAGTTCACGTATCCCTCTCACAAGAGTTCCATTTCTGGGAACTCTGATAGATTCGGTGGACTTATGTGTTTCCACCATTTCCTCTCCTTCCTCGTTTGATTGCCAGAATCAAACAGGAGAGAACTTTGGTGATTTTGATAGCACCTGCGTGGCCACGCAGGACTTGGTATGCAGACCTGGTGGACATGTCATCTCTTCCACCATGGACTCTGCCACTGAGATAGGACCTTCTGATTCAAGGTCCGTTCCAGCATCCAAATCTAGTTTCTCTGCGACTGACTGCTTGTAGATTGAACGCTTGATATTTTCCAAGCGGGGGTTCTTTGAGTCGGTTATAGATTCCTTGATTCAGGCTCAAAAGCCTGTCACTAAGAAAATTTAT
Source organism: Bombina bombina (assembly GCF_027579735.1). Lineage (NCBI taxonomy): Eukaryota > Metazoa > Chordata > Amphibia > Anura > Bombinatoridae > Bombina > Bombina bombina. The sequence continues at coordinate 250,362,030 of NC_069499.1, read as the reverse complement.
CATTAGATATGGCGTAAATATCTTTATTGGTGCGAATCCAAAGGCTACTCATGGAGTAAGATCAGGATTCCTAGGATGTTGTCCTTTCTCCAAGAAGGATTGGACAAGGGATTGTCAGCTAGTTCCTTAAAAGGACAGATATCTGCTTTGTCTATTCTATTGCACAAGCGTCTGGAAGATGTCCCAGACGTTCAGGCGTTCTGTCAGGCTTTAGTTAGAATCAAGCCTGTGTTTAAACCTGTGGCTTCGCCATGAAGTTTGAATTTAGTTCTTAAAGTTCTTCAAGGGGTTCCGTTTGAACCCATGCATTCCATAGATATTAAGCTTCTATCTTGGAAAGTTCTGTTTCTAGTTGCTATCTCTTCAGGTCGATGAGTCTCTGAACTATCTGCATTACAATGCGACTCGCCTTATCTTGTTTTCCATGCTGATAAGGTGGTTTTGCGTACCAAACCTGGGTTCCTCCGTAAGGTTGTTTCTAACAGGAATATCAATCAGGAAACTGTTGTTCCTTCTCTGTGTCCTAATCCTTCTTCTAAGAAGGAACGACTGTTGCACAACTTGGACGTGGTTCATGATTTGAAGTTTTATTTGCAGGCAACCAAAGATTTTCGTCAAACATCTTTGGTTGTTTGTTGTCTATTCTGGAAAACGTAGAGGTCAAAAGGCTACGGCTACCTCTCTTTCCTTTTGGCTGAAAAGCATCATCCGTTTGGCTTATGGACAGCAGCCTCCTGAAAGAATTACAGCTCACTCTACTAGAGCGGTGGCTTCCACATGGGCTTTTAAAAATGATGCTTCTGTTGAACAAATTTGTAAGGCTGCGACTTGGTCTTCGCTTCATACCTTTTCCAAATTTTCCAAAGCGACTTGGTCTTCGCTTCATACCTTTTCCAAATTTTCCAAATTTGATACTTTTGCTTCTTCGGAGGCTATTTTTGGGAGAAAGGTTTTGCAAGCAGTGGTGCCTTCCATTTAGGTTCCTGTCTTGTCCCTCCCTTCATCCGTGTCCTAAAGCTTTGATATTGGTATCCCACAAGTAAGGATGAAACCGTGAACTCGTTACATCTTGCAAAAGAAAATAAAATTAATGCTTACCTGATAAATTTCTTTCTTTTGCGATGTACCGAGTCCACGGCCCGCCCTGTCTATTCAAGACAGATAGTATTTTTTATTGAAAACTTCAGTCACCTCTGCACTTTTTAGTTTCTCCTTTTTCTTCCTTGGCCTTCGGTTGAATGACTGGGGGGTGGAGTTAAGGGGGGAGCTATATAGACAGCTCTGCTGTTGGTGCTCTCTTTGCCACTTCCTGTTAGGAAGGATAATATCCCACAAGTAAGGATGAAACCGTGGTACATCGCAAAAGAAAGAAATTTATCAGGTAAGCATAAATTTTCTTTTTCTCTCCCTTCTCTCAGGGAGAAAATGGCATGAGATACATGCAATTCAACCCACCTGTATGAAAGTGTTTTGCTAGCCCATTTATTTTTAATTGTTATGAAAAAAACCAACACATTTTACACACGGACCTAGGGCAGCACAAAACCTAAATATGCCACTGCCCGGTACTGTAGCAGTTGCAAACTACATAACTTGAACAACCAGAAACTGGATAAACCCTGTCTCTTGTTCTGGAGCCAGTCATCTAAACATGACTAATCTGAACATGACAACAGTTCAATCTCACACCCTGGAGGATAGGAAACACCAACTTTTGCTCCAAACTAATTTAATTTCATCTTCAGAGTGCTGAATGAAGTCCCTCACACCACTCCAACTGCTTGTGTCAACTCACAACTGCTATGTGAAGCAGATTCCCTGAAGTTAGGAGCCACTGCTACTTGAATCCTTTCAAGTACTTTGATGGCAAGAAGGCCTTTGGCTGAAGTCTTTCTCCACTTGGTCTACGACTACAATACATTTCTACTGGTCAACGAGTAAGGAATTAAAGTGGGCAAGTAAAATTTGGGCATTTTTTTTTTATATTTAACGTTGCGTGAACTAGTAACTTTTTCCTTCAGGACCAGAAATATCTTTCATCAGATGGTGAGAGTCTATGAGTAATCACGTGTGGGAATCCCCCTCCTGACCACTAGGGGGAGGCAAAAGATACTCCAACACACTAGAGCTTTAAATCCCTCCCACTATCGTCAGTCATTTTTATTTGCCTCCTTGATGAGGAGTGAGGATGAAAGTAATTTGCATATCTACTTGTACTTGAGAGGGATCTGATCTGATGCCCATTTTCTGCTTGCAGTACCATGTCAGTAAGAGCGCTAGAGAAGAAGTTACTAGCCAGGCAGTGAAAGATCTTTTCTCACTGAGAATTGTCACAGGCCTCCCAGGGGAAATGTAGATTTTAACACCTTCCTAACCTATTGGCTATTAGTATGAACCTGTACACATACTCCACATAGTCTGGAGTCACAAATTTGTACACCATACACCTTATATTAGAAATTTATGGCACTTTTTGATAATTTTTTATGGTTACTGTTGCTATAAATTTAGGGCCAGATTGCGAGGTGAGCGGAAACGATATCGGGTTATCATGATTGTTTGCGCCCAGGTTAAATTGTGCTCATATTACAAGTTTACTATAAACAAATCGCTTGAGCGCAATCGCAATTTACACTAGAATGATTACCGCGACTTCAGAGCTGTGGTTAACTGTTTTGTGAAACATAAAACACATTAAAAATAGATTAATACATTAGAAAGTATAGCTACAATCATAATAACACCATGTAATACAATTATTCAATAAAAATATTGCACACAAAATTTATAAGTGCTCAAAGATATGAGGTCTTAGGTAAGGGCTTTAACATAGACACATAGACATACATACATATACATGTCTAAAGATGTATATAGATATGTCTATATATGTATACATAGGTATTTATATGTGTGTATCTACTGTATATATATATATATATATATATATATATATATACTGTGTATATATATATATATATATATATATATATATTTATACTACGCATGTGCACACAGGAAAATTTAATTTCGTATCGATTTATTATTTTTTTATTTAGTTTTGAATGCATTCGTTATATCATTCATTTTGTTTTGGATGCATTCAGATTCGTTATAGCGGTCTTTCGTTTCAGATGCATTCGGAAGTTTGGTATGTTCGGATTCATTCATCGTGTTATGTTATGTTGATTCGGATGGTTCCAACCAACACAAAATGAATAATTTCACTGTACTATCTCACTATATTTAATTGTAATATATCTCTCTATTAGGTTATTTTTATAATAAATATAAAACGGCAAAAGAATTGGGATTAGTCCAGAGAGTCAGACGTGCCATGGCCATTCGAATAAAACAAATGAATCCAAACTAATTCAGATTTTTCATTACAAATTGATTCAGATTAATTTAGTTTCATTACTAGGGTGATTCAGAGATTCTGATACATCCGAATCTCTGAATCACCCGATTTTTGTCCGAATTTTGATTCGGAACGAAATGAATTGCACATGTCTAATTTACACATTTAAACACATATGTACACATATGTACACACATATAGACATATATATAAGTGCATTGGAGCCATTTGCAGTTAAGTAGATAAAAACATGGAAAACCATATTTATATTTATAAAGTGTTATAGTGTGTATTTACATCAAATATTTCACATTCCAATTCCCCCCCCCCCCCCCACACACACACACACTTTTTTCTCACCATTGACTTCTATGGAGGAATAGGTTATTGCGCGTGCAATTTTCTAATTGCGCTAGAAGATGTTTATATGTGTTGGGTCAGCGCGAAAGCGCAAACATTTTACTTTAAACTCATATTACGAGCACAAATGGATGCACGCAAAAAGTTTACTTCTAGCGCAATTAGCGCTCTAGCATAAGCGCTAAATAGCAATCCACTTGTAATCTGGCTCCTAGTGTGGTGAGCTTAGCACGCTCAGAAGTTACTTCTCTGGGCCGGGTGCAGTAGGTTCACCATGCTTGTATTTATTTTTAAACATACAAAATTTGCGCACAAGCTGTTGCTCTGTACTACATGCAGGCTTTTACTAACAGAGAGAACAGATATGAGAGGAGCCGCATTGGTTGTCTCCTCTCCACCCTATAGAAAATAAGTGAGGCTGCATTGTCTTCTTTGCCGTCCTGAAAAGGAGAAATCAGAGCTGGAGGGATCTTCGTAACTAAGGTAGGCTATATGTATGCTGTTATACCTGAGGAGCTTAAATGCCTTATTGTAATTTATAGGCAGCTCCACTATATATATATTTAGATAATTATATATATATATATATATACTTGTAAAAAATAGAAGGCACTCACTGGGTCTTAATAGAAAGAATACTCCTTTAATTGTGACATTTCGTGGTCACCCCCGTTCTCAAACAGACATACAATGTGAACAGTTTACTCACCCTCCATAAAACACCTTCGGAACCCCATTGCGGCTCTGCTGACAGTGTAACCAGAAGTGGTCGGGATCACGTGACTCACGTTGCATACTCACTGTTGTCATGGTAACTGGACGCTAGTCAGCAACGCCTGTGACCCAATACATGGAACCAACATGTGATGCAGTGTTACAATGTTACAGTGTGACAGAGAAAACAAATAGGCAGTATATTTCATCAGAGAGGGGCATAGTCTGGGGAGCACTCATCAATATCGCCAAGGGGTATATACTCAAAGTATAACATATCTAAAATTACTATCTGCAGGCTTCAGTACTAGACAGGAATAATATTTGTATACTAATACATCTTGTGATCACATTGCTTATATAATATGGCACACATAGCATCTCTGGGACTTAGAACTATGGGTTAAGGGTATACTGTACACATAAGGAAAGGGTTATATACATATATGGAAAATGATACTTTTACAATTTGATATAAATATTGACAATATAGGCGCTAACTAAACTTCTGTACCATATGTTAATATAGATCTAGGGGTAGAAGGGAAACCCGACTGTAAACAGGCTTTGTTACCCAAACTCATAGGCCTAGATTTGGAGTTTTGCATTAGCCGTGAAAACCAGCGTTAGAGGCTCCTAACGCTGGTTTTAGGCTAACTCCGGTATTTGGAGTCACTCAAAATAGGGTCTAACGCTCACTTTTCAGCCGTGACTTTTCCATACCGCAGATCCCCTTACGTCAATTGCGTATCCTATCTTTTCAATGGGATCTTTCTAACTCCGGTATTTAGAGTCGTGTCTGAAGTGAGCGTTAGACATCTAACGACAAAACTCCAGCCGCAGGAAAAAAGTCAGTAGTTAAGAGCTTTTTGGGCTAACGCTGGTTCATAAAGCTCTTAACTATTGTACTCTAAAGTACACTAACACCCATAAACTACCTATGTACCCCTAAACCGAGGCCCCCCCACATCGCCGCCACTCGATTAAATTTTTTTAACCCCTAATCTGCCGACCGCCACCTACGTTATACTTATGTACCCTTAATCTGCTGCCCCTAACACCGCCGACCCCTGTATTATATTTATTAACCCCTAATCTGCCCCCCACAACGTCGCCGCCAGCTACCTACAATAATTAACCCCTAATCTGCCGACCGCAAAGCGCCGCCTCCTACATTATAGCTATGTACCCCTAATCTGCTGCCCCTAACACCGCCGACCCCTATATTATATTTATTAACCCCTAATCTGCCCCCCTCAACGTTGCCTCCACCTGCCTACACTTATTAACCCCTAATCTGCCGAGCGGACCGCACCGCTACTATTATAAAGTTATTAACCCCTAATCCGCCTCACTAACCCTATAATAAATAGTATTAACCCCTAATCTGCCCTCCCTAACATCACCGACACCTAACTTCAATTATTAACCCCTAATCTGCCGACCGGAGCTCACCGCTATTCTAATAAATGGATTAACCCCTAAAGCTAAGTCTAACCCTAACACTAACACCCCCCTAAATTAAATATAATTTTAATCTAACGAAATTAATTAACTCTTATTAAATAAATTATTCCTATTTAAAGCTAAATACTTACCTGTAAAATAAACCCTAATATAGCTACAATATAAATTATAATTACATTGTAGCTATTTTAGGATTAATATTTATTTTACAGGCAACTTTGTAATTATTTTAACCAGGTACAATAGCTATTAAATAGTTAAGAACTATTTAATAGTTACCTAGTTAAAATAATTACAAAATTACCTGTAAAATAAATCCTAACCTAAGTTACAATTAAACCTAACACTATACTATCATTAAATTAATTAAATAAAATACCTACAATTACCTACAATTAAACCTAAAACTACACTATCAATACATTAATTAAATACAATATCTACAAATAACTACAATGAAATAAACTAACTAAAGTATAAAAAAGAACTAAGTTACAAAAAATAAAAAAATATCTACAAACATAAGAAAAATATTACAACAATTTTAAACTAATTACACCTACTCTAAGCCCCCTAATAAAACAACAAAGCCCCCCAAAATAAAAAATGCCCTACCCTATTCTAAATTACTAAAGTTAAAAGCTCTTTTACCTTACCAGCCCTGAACATGGCCCTTTGCAGGGCATGCCCCAAGAAGTTCAGCTCTTTTGCCTGTAAAAAAAAACATACAATACCCGCCGCCCCCAACATTACAACCCACCACCCACATACCCCTAATCTAACCCAAACCCCCCTTAAATAAACCTAACACTAAGCCCCTGAAGATCATCCTACCTTGTCTTCACCTCACCAGGTATCACCGATCCGTCCTGGCTCCAAAATCTTCATCCAACCCAAGCGGGGGTTGGCGATCCATCATCCGGTGGCTGAAGAGGTCCAGAAGAGGCTCCAAAGTCTTCATCCTATCCGGGAAGAAGAGGCGATCTGGACCGGCAACCATCTTGATCCAAGCGGCATCTTCTATCTTCATTCGATGACGACCGGCTCCATCCTGAAGACCTCCACCGCGGACCCATCTTCTTCCGGCGACGTCCAACTGAAGAATGACTGTTCCTTTAAGGGACGTCATCCAAGATGGCGTCCCTCGAATTCCGATTGGCTGATAGGATTCTATCAGCCAATCGGAATTAAGGTAGGAATATTCTGATTGGCTGATGGAATCAGCCAATCAGAATCAAGTTCAATCCGATTGGCTGATCCAATCAGCCAATCAGATTGAGCTCGCATTTTATTGGCTGTTCCGATCAGCCAATAGAATGCGAGCTCAATCTGATTGGCTGATTGGATCAGCCAATCGGATTGAACTTGATTCTGATTGGCTGATTCCATCAGCCAATCAGAATATTCCTACCTTAATTCCGATTGGCTGATAGAATCCTATCAGCCAATCGGAATTCGAGGGACGCCATCTTGGATGACATCCCTTAAAGGAACCGTCATTCTTCAGTTGGACGTCGCCGGAAGAAGATGGGTCCGCGGTGGAGGTCTTCAGGATGGAGCCGGTCGTCATCGGATGAAGATAGAAGATGCCGCTTGGATCAAGATGGTTGCCGGTCCGGATCGCCTCTTCTTCCCGGATAGGATGAAGACTTTGGAGCCTCTTCTGGACCTCTTCAGCCACCGGATGATGGATCGCCAACCCCCGCTTGGGTTGGATGAAGATTTTGGAGCCAGGACGGATCGGTGATACCTGGTGAGGTGAAGACAAGGTAGGATGATCTTCAGGAGCTTAGTGTTAGGTTTATTTAAGGGGGGTTTGGGTTAGATTAGGGGTATGTGGGTGGTGGGTTGTAATGTTGGGCGGGGGGTATTGTATGTTTTTTTTACAGGCAAAAGAGCTTAACTTCTTGGGGCATGCCCCGCAAAGGGCCCTGTTCAGGGCTGGTAAGGTAAAAGAGCTTTTAACTTTAGTAATTTAGAATAGGGTAGGGCATTTTTTATTTTGGGGGGCTTTGTTGTTTTATTAGGGGGCTTAGAGTAGGTGTAATTAGTTTAAAATTGTTGTAATATTTTTCTTTTGTTTGTAGATATTTTTTTATTTTTTGTAACTTAGTTCTTTTTTATTTTTTGTACTTTAGTTAGTTTATTTCATTGTAGTTATTTGTAGATATTGTATTTAATTAATGTATTGATAGTGTAGTGTTAGGTTTAATTGTAGGTAATTGTAGGTATTTTATTTAATTAATTTAATGATAGTATAGTGTTAGGTTTAATTGTAACTTAGGTTAGGATTTATTTTACAGGTAATTTTGTAATTATTTTAACTAGGTAACTATTAAATAGTTCTTAACTATTTAATAGCTATTGAACCTGGTTAAAATAATTACAAAGTTGCCTGTAAAATAAATATTAATTCTAAAATAGCTACAATGTAATTATAATTTATATTGTAGCTATATTAGGATTTATTTTACAGGTAAGTATTTAGCTTTAAATAGGAATAATTTATTTAATAAGAGTTAATTAATTTAGTTAGATTAAAATTATATTTAATTTAGGGGGGTGTTAGTGTTAGGGTTAGACTGAGCTTTAGGGGTTAATCCATTTATTAGAATAGCGGTGAGCTCCAGTCGGCAGATTAGGGGTTAATAATTGAAGTTAGGTGTCGGCGATGTTAGGGAGGGCAGATTAGGGGTTAATACTATTTATTATAGGGTTAGTGAGGCGGATTAGGGGTTAATAACTTTATTATAGTAGCGCTCAAGTCCGCTCGGCAGATTAGGGGTTAATAAGTGTAGGCAGGTGGAGGCGACGTTGTGGGGGGCAGATTAGAGGTTAATAAATATAATATAGGGGTCGCGGTGTTAGGGGCAGCAGATTAGGGGTACATAAGGATAATGTAAGTAGCGGCGGTTTACGGAGCGGCAGATTAGGGGTTAAAAATAAAATGCAGGTGTCAGCGATAGCGGGGGCGGCAGATTAGGGGTTAATAAGTGTAAGGTTAGGGGTGTTTAGACTCGGGGTACATGTTAGGGTGTTAGGTGCAGACTTAGGAGGTGTTTCCGCATAGCAAACAATGGGGCTGCGTTAAGAGCTGAACGCGGCTTTTTTGCAGGTGTTAGGTTTTTTTTCAGCTCAAACAGCCCCATTGTTTTCTATGGGGGAATCGTGCACGAGCACGTTTTTGAGGCTGGCCGCTTGCGTAAGCAACTCTGGTATTGAGAGTTGAAGCTGCGTTAAAAATGCTCTACGCTCCTTTTTTGGAGCCTAACGCAGCCTTTATGTGGACTCTCAATACCAGAGTTATTTTTATGGTGCGGCCAGAAAAAAGCCGGCGTTAGCTACGCGGGTTGTTACCGACAAAACTCCAAATCTAGGCCATAGAAAATAGTGCCAGTCCAGGTGTACATTCAGTCCTTGGGGTGTCATGGTCCCCAAGGTATGGATCCATCTAACTTCCCGCTGCAACAGAAATTTAGCTCTGTCACCTCCTCGAGTAAGGGGAGGTACATGGTCTATTGTAATGTATTTCAAGAATCTCAAGTCCCTAACAATGTGTTTGGCATGCGCAAAGTGCCTCACCACAGGTTGCTCCGATGTCCTCTTTTCTATCGCTGTCCTAATGGCACAAAAATCATTATGATGTAGCGTATACAGAACATGTATTCTAGGGAATTGTATCATCATATAGGCTCTCAGGTCCTTGTCAATATAGCCATACTCTTCCATCCCCTGAATCAAGTTATCAAGCTATTTTTTAGGTAGTATAATCTCCCAGTTGTCTCAATACCTCCTCTTGGTAGTCTTTACAATTAAGCAGGACAATTGCGCCCCCCTTGTCCGCCTCTCTCAGAACAATATTATTGACGCTCTGTAAATTTCTTAATGCCTCCCTTTCACCTTTGGAGAGATTATTCCTGTAGCCTTCAATACATCTGTTGGTATGTTTAGCCTCCTGGAGCATAAGGCGTGAAAACGTTTTAATAGATGCATTGCTGCACTGGGGGTCAAAGGTACTTTTTCCTCTGAATGCATTGCATTCCCCTTTCTGATCTCCTTCTTAAAAGAATTCCTTGAGTCTTAGACTTCTGGTGAATTTCTGAATATCTATGTATAGATCAAAATCATCCAGTTTTGTAGTTGGTATGAAGGATAATCCTTTGTTTAAAACCATCATTTCATCTGTAGTTAGGACATGTTCGCTCAAATTGATAATTAGGTTCTCATCCTGCTCCCCCTCCTTGGAAGTCTTGGGGGCCTATTTATACCTCCCCTCCTGGTATAGGTCCTCTTCCTCCCTCGTTTTTTTGAAAGAGTAATAATTCCACTCACATTAGTAGCTTGTGAGGATGCAGGCATGTTTGTATTGTCCGAGTCTGAGCTGTTCCCTGAGCTATCAACAGTACCCATTGGTCTATTCCTGTAGTATCTTTGTCTCCATGGTCTGTTGGTACGATACTGTATACATTCCTCTGTGTAATGCTTGTGGTATATTCTACTATCAGACCGAACTTGGCCATTAGTCTTCTTATCCCGGAGTCAAGCTGAAATGATAGGGAATATCCCAGAGCAGAGACAGTTCACAAAATGAGGTAAACAGTACTCACACTATGCAGGGTAGTCTTTGGCAGCAGCAGGTAGGAATACCACTTGAATGACTGAAACAGACAGGATAGCCTCTGATGGCAATATGTAGGGAATCCAGCAGTAAGGCAGTTCAAGGGTAAATCAATAGAATGGTCAGGCGGGCAGAGTTCGGCAGCAGAATGGCAATCCAATATTTTAGGGTTAAGGCAAGCAGAGTAGTCAAACAGGCAGAGTTCATCAATGGTAAAGCAATCCAGAAATACAGGGTTTAAGGCAAGCAGTGTAGTCAAACAGGCAGAATTCATCAACAGTTAAGAAATCCAGCAATTCAGGGGTTAAGGCAAGCAGCGTAGTCAAACAGGAAGAGTTCATCAACAGTTAAGCTATCCAGCAATGCAGGGTTAAAGGCAAGCAGCACAGTCAAACAGGCAGAGTTCATTAGTAGTTAAGCAATCCAGCAATTCAGGGGTTAAGGCAAGCAGCGTAGTCAAACAGGCAGAGTTCGTCAACAGTTAAGCAACCCAGCAATTCAGGGGTTAAGGCAAGCAGAGTAGTCAAACAGGCAGAGTTCAGCAAAAGAGAATCAATACAGCAATTCAGCATACAGAAATACAGCACCCAGGAGCACAAGAAGAAACACCTATACTTTGGCACAGGTTAGAGAGACTGAGGCCTTTACATAGGGAAGACAGGGCGGGTGGTGATGATGTCATCACCATGCTGCAGTTACACTGCAGCATCCCTAGCAACAGGAGGAGTGCCTGTGTCCATTGCAATGACCACAGCAGAGCAGAGAGCAGCATGACACTCTGGGCTTAGTTGCCATCTATATACACTTTTGTTCTTATAGTCACTTGGGACATCTTCCAAATTTTCTATTTTTAAATGCAATGAGCTCATTTTCATACTTCTCTACTTCCTCCTTGTCAAGGTTTTTTCCCTGTTTTGTTTGCGATGTGCTGCTGGCAGCCATTTTACTCACCTCTCTTGCTGACTATGGTGCATTGTGGGGGATGCTGCTCATTTCCTGCACTTCCTTTTATGGCCAGACTGGTGTACATCATCTGTCTGAGACAGGATGCAGTCTCAGAATGGTGATGTCATCACTTATTATTTAAAGGGCCTCTGTTCAGTATGCTTTGCCTTTGCGTTGTCTCAGACCTGTTTGTGAGAGTTCCTGTGTATTACCTGGCTGTCTGACATCCTTCCTGGTTCCTGATCCCTGGCTTGTTCCTGACTCCGCTGTTTTCCTTGTTCCTGATTCCGGCTCGTCTGACTACCAGCTCTGGTTTTGACTCCTGGCTTGTTATTTGACTTGTGGACTTTTTATTATTTTTTTTGTTATTAATAAAGGTGTGATTATTTTTGCATTTCTCGTCTCAGTCTGATTCCTGGCACCCTGACATTACGCAAAGGCCATGAATCCTGATGGTGCTAATAATCCACCTTTACCTTCCATCATTTCCAGGATGGATGAACAGGATCACCGCTTGGATCAATTTGCACTAGCCCTGCAAACCCTGCTGACTCGCACTGCACATTTGGACCAAAGTGTCCCACAAGTTGGCTGCTCCTGTTTCCGCTGCTGCACCTAGTCCTACCAGGAACATGTCCGGTTCTGCACCTCTACCTCAGTGATATGGAGGCGATCCTATTTAGTGCAGAGGGTTTTTGAACCAGGTGGGCATTTACTTTGAGATGTTACCTCAGGCGTTTCCCTCTGACAGAGCTAAGGTGGGATTTCTCATCTCGTTACTCTCTGACACAGCTCTTGCCTGGGCTAATCCCTTGTGGGAGACTAATAAACCTGTGATTTCAAATTACCCTGAATTTGTGGCCTCCTTTCGAAGGGTATTTGATGTTCCGGCTCGCTCCTCCTTTGCTGCTAAACGACTCATGTCCATTCAGCAAGGTACAAGATCTGTTGCTCAGTATGCTTTTGAGTTCCATACGCTTGCCGCAGAGGTTGGTTGAAACAATTAAGCCCTTGTTGCCGCCTTCTTTCATAGGCTCTCTGATGCGATTAAAGACGAAGTTGCTGCCAGAGATTTACCAGAGGATCTCGAAGCATTGGTGTCTTTTTTTTATCCTAACTGACATCAGACTCAGAGAGAGAGGCCCTCTTTCAAGGAGTGCTTGCGGATGCCTCCTGTTCCGTTGTCTCCTATGTGTTAGTTCCCACCCATGCCTCCCTCTCCTCCCATGCCTCCTGGTCCCGAGTCACCAGGTACTGCTGAGCCGATGCAGTTGGGATTCACGTGTCTCTCCGTGTCGGAGAGGGCCTTTAGGAGGAGGGAGGGGCTCTGCCTCTGGCAACTCCGTTCCACGTGGGTGCAGATTCAGGATTACCTTCATCGTTCTATGCAGTGCCAAAAGTTCCAGGCTGATCGTAGGCATCTGCCCGCACCTTCCTACCAGGTTGGTGAGAGAGTTTGGCTGTCCTCCCGCAACTTGAACCTTCGTGTGCCCTCCAATAAACTGGCTCCCTGTTATGTTGGTCCTTTTTGAATACTCCGACGGGTCAATCCTGTGGCCTATGCTCTTGACCTTCCTCCTGCTATGCGCATCTCCAATGTTTTTCATGTCTCCCTCTTGAAACCATTGGTTTGTAATCGGTTTACCACTGTGTTGCCTCGTCCCCGTCCTATCTTTGTTGACAACCATGAGAAGTATGAGGTCAGCAGCATTATTGACTCTCGTATGTCCAGGGGCCGTGTACAGTATTTGGTTCACTGGAGGGACTACGGTCCAGAGGAGCGTTTTTGGGTTCCCTCCTCTGATGTTCATGCTCCCGCCCTCCTCCGTGTCTTCCATGCCGTTTCCCCAATAAGCCTTCTGTCCTCCCGCAGGGGAGGGGTCATTGAGGGGAGGGTACTGTCAGGGTTTTCTCCCTGTTTTGTTTGCCATGTGCTGCTGGCAGCCATTTTACTCACCTCTCTTGCTGACTATGGTGCATTGTGGGGGATGCTGCTCATCTCCTGCACTTCCTTTAATGGCCAGACTGGTGTGCATCATCTGTGTGAGACAGGATGCAGTCTCAGAATTGCGATGTCATCACTTATTATTTAAAGGGCCTCTGTTCAGTATGCTTTGCCTTTGCGTTGTCTCAGACCTGTTTGTGAGAGTTCCTGTGTATTACCTGGTTGTCTGACGTCCTTCCTGGTTCCTGATCCCTGGCTTGTTCCTGACTCTGCTGTTTTCCTTGTTCCTGATTCCGGCTCGTCTGACTATTTGCTTTGGCTCCTGACTCGGCTCGTCTGACTACCAGCTCTGATTTTGACTCCTGGCTTGTTATTTGACTTGTGGACTTTTTATTATTTTTTTGTTATTAATAAAGGTGTGATTATTTTTGCACTTCTCAATTCCTGGCACCCTGACACCTGCATATTACTGATCCAGTTCTTTCTCAGCTTCTAGTGTGCCTAGATGTAAATCCTCATTCTTTTTTACTTCAATTCTGTTTAGTTTCAGAAGTCTGGTCACTTCCTCCAGCACCAAGAGAACCAAATCCAGTGAACATTTATTTAAAATGTTACACCACTTGGTGCAAAAGCTGGGGTTATTCCTGCCTATGGTAGGGGTGTTTCTCATCCTGAATCCACGGGGTATGAATTTCCTCCTGTTGTTTTCAGACAGGTAGGAGCCATGCAGAATTAAGTCTTTTTCTTTCTTTTTAAGTTTAGTCAGCTTAGTATATACAGTATTTGTGATGTCTGCTCAATGATAGCCTTTTGGGGAATTGATGCAAAGCATATTCTAGAGGCATCCTCCTCAGTAAAGAAGAATTCCTCTGCCCCCTGAATTTCATTTTCATTGCCTATAGTGCCATCATCATTATCATCCGCCATAGTGAAAAAAAACTAAAAGATAATATATCACTGTGTCTAGAAAGTCCCAAGGTATTTCTGTGTTATTACTCCAGGTACTTTACAAGTAAAATACAGAATTTGAAGAAGGAAAAGCACTCCTGGTAAAATAAGTAAAGACCGATATTGCCTTGATAGAACTCTTGAGGGCTTGTTTGGAACTGAATTACTTCCGATTTGAAAGGGAATACTATCATCAGATTGCTTGGATGGCTATGGGGTACAATGTGGCCCCAGCCTACGCCAATCTATTAATGGCTGAACTGGAGACCGAGGGCACGGATCTATTCCAGGATATCAGAATCAAACTATTCAGAAGGTACATTGGTGACCTGTTCCTGATATGGGAGGGAACAGTTCAAGGAACTAAATAATGTACACCCCACAGTCAAATTCAAGTTGACATACGATAAAGGGACAGTAGATTTCCTGGATCGGCGAATATTCAAGCAAGAGAAAAGACTACCAAGTACCCTGTACAGCAAGACTACGGACAACTCACTGCTCCATGCAGCAAGTTGCCATCCCCCTAGCTTGAAGAAAGCACTGCCTATCTCTCAATTCAAGAGAACTGTTAAAAACAACACAGATGCCGATCTAAGAACCAAACAGCTTCAAGAAATGGAAAGAAAATTTGCCAGATGTGATGATTAAAGGGAGTGAGGCTGGGAGCACTTTGCCCAGGCCGGACAACAACAGACATTAAAGAAGACATAAATTACTTAAACCAAAAGCCCCCCTGTAGCCCATCAATTTTAATTTACTGGCCAGTTCTGCCAGTGCCTACGTAAGGCTGTGAAGTGTGTCAGTGCCGTGTTCGGGCAGAGAGGAGGAGAGGGAGATTGACACTGACTGCTGTCCCAAACTCTGCTCCCTCCTGGAGTCCTGAACTTGTTGCGTAAGACTGTGAGTGTGCTCACGTGACGTTCGCCCCCCCAATATTCCCTCCCCCAGTGAGTATTGCAGCTGCGGCGTGATAATCATGATGTGATGATGCATCATTCATGCAAATTGCAATGCAATTGGAGCCAGAGCAGCGGCAGCGGCACTGCCGCATCCTGATCAGCTGCTTGCTTACTTGACTCGTCTGCCTTTCTGTCACAGTCTGCCTAAAAAGCAGGTCGGCCGTTCTGCTGCTCCCTCACCTGTTCACATATGATCATGAAAGAATTATGTAAATCCTTGCCTGAGCCTGTCAGTCTGTTTGCTCAAGCTGCGCTCCCTCACTCAGTGCTCTGCTGCTCGAGTCGTCAACCACTCAGTCACTCACTCTGCAGCTATCGGCCCACCCTGGGCCCTGACAGCCCTGCCCACCTGGATTTTTCCCGGTATCCCAGTGGCCCAATCAGCCCTGCAGCCAGTTAATATTGAGATCAGTAGGAAGATATGGAGTACATGAGATGTAGGGAAATTCTCAGTTAGATTTGAGGATCTGGTAAATTTGCATTGAGTTAAATAACAACATATAACATTAACTAATCATACAGGTGTTTAGTCCCAATCTGCAGTTACTCAGGAAGTTGTTAATAACTATAGACTTGTTGACAAGATAAGCAATATGATACTAAAAGATCATCAGAAGTGCTCAAGTGTTTTACTCTGCTCTTCCATAAAGTATATATAGGTAGAACCGCTGTTGCGGACGCCAACAGTAGGACAGGATTAAGTATATAAATAGGGCAGTAATGAATTTGCACTCCAATATAGCTTCTGCCTAAAGTAGGTTAGAAGTGCAATATATAAATAGTGTTACTGCTATATGAGTCTAAAAAAACCATGAGGGTATAGTAGATACGTGTATATCCACAGATACAGAATTTATGGCATAACTAATTATTGCAACAGATAGTATTAGCCTTAGTAGGAAGAATAATAGCAACTCTTTCATGTTAAGAGAAACTCTGTTGGCTATAAGCGAGATATTCACAGATATATCTAGATAAGGTAGGGAGAATCAAGAAACAAAGCCGTGGGCATTCTAATGTATTGGTAACAATAGGAGGTGGTCAATTATGGAACTATGGAAAGTATACCCTGCTTTAAGGAGGTAATCTAGCACACATATCCAGACTTAATTACACATAATCTGTTGGTTGTGGTTAATCTACGTTACAGCCTGGTTTTAAGAAGGTAAACTAGCCCATATACCCAGACATAATTGCATATTATATTGATTGTGGTTAGACTATACTAAAAAGCTCCACTACGACTGGAATACTTGCCCAATTAAAAATAACACACAAATATTATATACCAGCCTCAGATTGTAAATATACGCACACTAGCCCTAGTAGGAGGAATAATAACAATTCTGTCATGTTAACAGAAACTCTATAACTACTATATCTACTGGCTATAAGCAAGATAATCTCAGGCAATATCTAGATGAGGTAGGGAGATTCAAGAAACAGAGCCATGGGCATTCTAATGTATTGCTAAAAATAGGAGGTAGTCAAATGCGGAACTATGGCAAGTCAACCTTGTTCTAAGGGGGTAATCTAGCACACATATCTAGACTCAATTACACATTATCTGTTGGTTGTGGTTAGTCTATGTTACAGCCTGGTTTTAAGGAGGCAAACTAGCCCATATACCCAAACATACAGTATCTCACAAAAGTTAGTACACCCCTCACATTTTTGTAAATATTTTATTATATCTTTTCATGTGACAACACTGAAGAAATGACACTTTGCTAAAATGTAAAGTAGTGAGTGTATAGTGGCAGGGTGCCAGGAATCAGACTGAGACAAGAAGTGCAAAAATAATCACACCTTTATTAATAGCAAAAAATAATAAAAAGTCCACAAGTCAAATAACAAGCCAGGAATCAAAACCAGAGCTGGTAGTCAGACGAGCCGAGTCAGGAGCCAAAGCGAGTAGTCAGACGAGCCGGAATCAGAAACAAGGAGAACAGCAGAGTCAGGAACAAGCCAGGGATCAGGAACCAGGAGGGACGTCAGACATCCAGGTAATAAACAGGAGCTCTCACAAACAGGTCTGAGACAACGCAAGGTCAAAGCATACTGAAAAGAGGCCCTTTAAATAATAAGTGATGACATCACAATTCTGAGACTGCATCCTGTCTCACACGGATGATGTACACCAGTCTGGCCATAAAAGAAAGTACAGGAAATGAGCAGCATCACACAGTATGCACCAGAGTCAGCAAGAGCAAACAAAACAGGGAAAAAACTCTGACATACAGCCTGTATAACAGTGTCAATTTGCTGTCCCCTCAAAATAACTCAGCACACAGCCATTAATGTCTAAACCGTTTGCAACAAAAGTGAGTACACCCCTAAGTGGAAATGTCCAAATTGGGCCCAATTATCCCTAGTGTCATGTGACTCGCTAGGGTTACATGGTCTCAGGTTAGAATGGGGGGCAGGTGTGTTAAATTTGTTGTTATCGCTCTCACACTCTCAAATACTGGTCACTGGAAGTTCAACATGGCACCTCATGGCAAAGAACTCTCTGAGGATCTGAAAAAAAAGAATGGTTGCTCTACATAAAGATGGCCTAGGTTATAAGAAGATTTCCAAGACCCTGAAACTGAGCTGCAGCATGGTGGGCAAGACCATACAGCGGTTTCACAGGACAGGTTTCAACACAGAACAGGCCTCACCATGGTCAACCAAAGAAGTTTAATGCACGTGCTCAGCGTCATATTCAGAGGTTGTCTTTGGGAAATAGACGTATGAGTGCTGCCAGCATTTCAGCAGAGGTTGAAGGGGTGGGGGATCAGCCTGTCAGGGCTCAGACCATATGCCGCACACTGCATCAAGTTGGTCTGCATGGCTGTCGTCCCAGAAGGAAGCCTCTTCTAAAGATGATGCACAAGAAAGCCAACAAACAGTTTGCTGAATACAAGCATACTAAGGACATGGATAACTGGAACCATGTCCTGTGGTCCGATAAGACCAAGATAAACTTATTTGGTTCAGATGGTGTCAAGCGTGTGTGGCGGCAACCAGGTGAGGAGTACAAAGACTGGTGTATTGCCTGCAGTCAAGCATGGTGGTGGGATTGTCATGGTCTGGGCCTGCATTAGTGCTGCTGGCACTGGGTAGCTACAGCTAATTGAGGAAACCATGAATACCAACATGTACTGAAGCAGAGCGTGATCCCCTCCCTTCAGAGACTGGGCCGCAGGGCAGGTTTCCAACATAATACCGACCCCAAACACACCTCCAAGATGACCACTGCCTTGCTAAAGAAGCTGAGGATAAAGGTGATGGACTGGCCAATCATGTCTCCAGACCTAAACCCTATTGAGCATCTGTGGGGCATCCTCAAATGGAAGGTGGGGGAGTGCAAGGTCTCTAACATCCACTAGCTCCATGATGTCATCATGGAGGAGTGGAAGAGGACTCCAGTGACAACCTGTGAAGCTCTGGTGAACTCCATGCCCAAGAGGGTTAAGGCAGTGCTGGAAAATAATGGCGGCCACACAAAATATTGATACTTTGGGCCCAGTTTGGACATTTCCACTTAGGGGTGTACTTACTTTTGTTGCCAACGGTTTAGACATTAATGGCTGTGTGTTGAGTTATTTTGAGGGGACAGCAAATTTATACTGTTATACAGCCTGTACACTCACTACTTTACATTGTAGCAAACTGTCATTTCTTCAGTGTTGTCACATGAAAAGATATAATAAAATATTTACAAAAATGTGAGGGGTGTACTTTTGTGAGATACTGTAAATGCATTTTATCAATTAATTGTAGTTAAACTATACAAAAAAGATCCACTAGGACTGAAATAAGTGTCCAATTATGAATAACACACAAATATTAAATACCAGCTCCAAATTATAAACAAAGGACAAACTATAAACAAACTAGTATAGCCAGCATGAGAAAAGTTAAAATCAGTGGTTCAGAAGTCGGATCTTTATTTTTATTCCCTTGTGAGGTGTGTATATTAGAGTTATAGTTCACAGTGAATGTGTTGTCACATCGCATGTTGCTATCACGATCTCACTGTTTCTCTTCCATCTGCCCTCAGCGCTGTTTCAAGAATCCCCAGAGTCTCCTGATACAGATGAGGGCTGAGATATTCAGAGCATGGTAACTCTTGAAATGGCTTCTTTGGGTGTTTAGATACTGCCTCATCTTCTGAGCGAACAAGTGTTCAAATAGTATGGTCGCTAGATTTTTTCAGGTTAACAGGCTGTAGTGAATAACTTGGGTAGCATTGTGCAGTTTCCAGCAACATGCAGAGCTCCCTCTCCAATGTCGTAAAATGAGTGTCGAGTAATTGCATGGTTTCTGACTCCCTTTTCCTAATGGATTCCATATGGTTCTTAGACCGGTATAGTGTCCTGTAAAATCAGTGACTGATTGGGGTTATATAGCAGCTTAACACAAACTGCAATACCCGGCGGACTGTCAGTATATGGCAGGGTTATAACTCAATATATTTAATAATTATTCTTTAAAATAAACCCACAATCAATATGCATATACTAAGACAATAAAATTAATATAAATTCCTAAGTTCTTTTTTTTAGTTAATATTTATAGACACATTAAAATACATTTGTATGAACCAGGATATGAGTCAATGCTATACACGTTTAAAACTATTAAAATATGCTATGCAAAGTTCATAAAAGTTTACCTTTAGAGCTAGCCTTATTCACAATTGAATTTGCTAATTTATCTAAGTTGAAATAAATTCTTAGTTATTTACAATTTAAAACCAATTCTGAGTTATAACTCTATATTTGCAAAGATAAACAACTTAGCATTTAGGATCTCTTTAACAATACACAGGCTATGAAATACTAGTTTTAAAGTACAATTTATTTCTTTACGTCTGCTACCTACAGCAACAATGGATGTTTGTTTTAAATATTTAACATATAAAAGGCAAGTTTAACACTATACAGGACTATGAAACACAAGTTTTAAAATACTGAGTGCTCCTTTAAATCTATTACCTATATTTAGTAACCTTTTTATACTTTACCAAAATGACCAAAATCGTTAATGCAATTTTCAGAAAACTTCTTGTTTCATCTCAGAAGACAAATAAGTATATTTTGCAATCAATGAGAAAAGGTAGCTAGCCTTGCTTAGAATATTTGTATTTCAAACGCCCAGTAACCAGTAACAAGTTAGCTCATCAGCATGTGTCTTTTTTCTTTCTTGCATTGACTTATATATGTTTTAATCATTTATGAAACAATATGGGTGGCCCTACGGATCTGCGCATGGATTGGTCACCTGGGAATTTTTATCGGATTGGCCCTGCTAGCTTTTCCCTTTTCATTGGATCATTTCGGAAATGCATTTTTTTAACAGTCAAATCTTTTGGCTGTAATACCGGATTTTGGCCATTGGGGGCAACATGACAAACAAACAGCAATACATTTAATCATTTCTAACATGTATCCCACACTGCCAATCCAAATATCTTCCCATACAATGATTATATTAAAAAAACATTGGCACTTAGTACAAACTGATCCCATCATAGGGGGAAAAGTGGGGGAAAACCCAAAAATAATATATAGGAAAGCACAGAATTTGAAGAGCCTACTAGCTCCCAGTCAATTGAAAAGCATAAAGAAGAAAGACACTCAAAGGTGCCTAGATGGAAATCCTTTAAATGGTTTTTTCCCCTGTTTTAGATGCCGGGCCTGCAAATTTAGTAGTAAGCAAAAGATTTTAAAATCAAAAAGTGGAAACTTTACTTTCAAAATAAGAGACACAATTAGATGTCAAGATAAGGGCGTTATTTATACAAACAAACAGCAATACATTTAATCATTTCTAACATGTATCCCACACTGCCAATCCAAATATCTTCCCATACAATGATTATATTAAAAAAACATTGGCACTTAGTACAAACTGATCCCATCATAGGGGGAAAAGTGGGGGAAAACCCAAAAATAATATATAGGAAAGCACAGAATTTGAAGAGCCTACTAGCTCCCAGTCAATTGAAAAGCATAAAGAAGAAAGACACTCAAAGGTGCCTAGATGGAAATCCTTTAAATGGTTTTTTCCCCTGTTTTAGATGCCGGGCCTGCAAATTTAGTAGTAAGCAAAAGATTTTAAAATCAAAAAGTGGAAACTTTACTTTCAAAATAAGAGACACAATTAGATGTCAAGATAAGGGCGTTATTTACGCCATTCAATGTTCATGTAAAAAAATTTACATAGGAGAAACAACCAGAATGCTCCGTGAAAGGATAAGGGAGCACCTCTCTTGCATAGATAGGGGCAATCTTGACCCTTATATCTATCGCCACTTTAGGGAAGTACACAACAACAACCTTAAAGATTTTAAATATTGGGGAATTAAAAAAGTTCACCCCGACTGGAGAGGGGGAAACTGGGAAAATAAACTACTAAAGGCAGAAGCTGAAATTATATACCTAATGAATACCCTCCAACCTGGAGGCTTGAACTCTGAGATAGACATTTCCCCCTTCTTGTAAAAATCTCTTATAATATGCTAACACTTTCCGGGTTAAATCAGCCACTTATATAGAAAATACTCACATACATGAAGCAAGCAATAAAATTTCAATTTACCTTGGGCAAAGATAGTACAAGCCCTATATAAATTCATTTTTCTAGTAATTTAAAAGGATTTTTTTATCCCCCTAAAATCAATAAATTAATTGAATAAGCCTTATTTTTACCCATTAGCAATAATTCTAGTTATGGGATTGAAAATTTCTGATTTAATTGTACGCCCATTTTTAAATTTATAAATTGTTGAACTTACTATCCTTTGTTGAAAAGGAATATGTATATATCGTTAATTTCTAGCCACTAACAATAATTCTATATATGGGAATGATGATTCTGATTCTTATATTTTCATTTTAGTTTAGGTGATTTTAAGTTCGCACAATCTAAATGTATATTATTTAATAAAGGCACTTTAGAATTGAAATATATAAGTTGAATTGTGTGAATGCTAATAAAGCAGAAATGATAAGTTCTCTTCCTTGTGTATGAAGTAACTTAATAACAACACAGAAACAAGCATTACCATTTTTAAATTTATAAATTGTTGAACTTACTATCCTTTGTTGAAAAGGAATATGTATATATCGTTAATTTTTAGCCACTAACAATAATTCTAGATATGGGAATGATGATTCTGATTCTTATATTTTCGTTTAAGTTTAGGTGATTTTAAGCTCGCACGATCTAAATGTATATTATTTAATAAAGGCACTTTAGAATTGAAATATATAAGTTGAATTGTGTGAATGCTAATAAAGCAGAAATGATAAGTTCTCTTCCTTGTGTATGAAGTAACTAAATAACAAGACAGAAACAATCATTACCAACTTAAATAAAGTCCACCTTTACATTGGAAGCCACACAGGTGTTGATAGAAATCAAAAGGAAATGAAGGAACCAATCAAAACACATTCATACCTTTAAAAAGCCAGAAGCTAGCAGGATAAGCATTCTTGAAAAAGCCCAGAAGGGTGAAACGCGTTGAATGGGACCTGCTACACTCTACTAAACTTCATTTACCACTGTCACAAAGCTGTGTGACCCTGCAACTTTAAACTTTTCTCCTGACCCTGCAAGTTAAAATCTACCTTTGGTAACTTCAGGGAACATGGTGTTACTGCTAAACACTGACCAAAGATTTCTTCAAACCTCAAGAAGTCTGAGGGAACCCAGATGAAAGTAATATTTGGGCTATAAGAAGAAAGGAAAACAAAAAACGATAACTACATCACCAGAACGGATCATCACCCCTGACCTCTGAAATAAAGAGAAGGTCAGGTGACTTATCAGAAGCACCAGGATCTAACAGTCTGTGAATCCCTCACAGTGAAGAATATCAGCGGTTGCAACCAGGACAGATTAAGGTACCTCTACACTAATTTGCACTGCGGTTTTTAAATCACGCAGACTGAACTTTAAAGACATCAAGGTATTCATATGCTAAATTAACCATTTCTATTAACCACGATTGTTTTGGCACCAAAATCAGAATAACGGCTGTTTTTTGCCTTTTAACTATCCAGCACACCTGAGCCAATTATATGTCCAAGGAGATTAACTGTGTAACTTTATAACGGTATTTGTTACCAAAGAACTGCAAAGCTGTTACGCTAAATTTCTAATCACAGTTGTATCGAAGTCGTTACGCTCACCCTCTAATTACAGTTGAATAAATGTGAACATTAGCGCTGAATCTATTAGCTTTTAATATATTAAGATTGATACATTTGTGCCTTTTCAATATTCAAGTCACCAATTTGTTGCTTACCATATGTTATCTCTAGAATTAATACTTTTATACCTGGAATTCTAGGGTTTATCAATATATGGTTCTAGTCTGCTTTTATAAGTGTTGTATAAGGGAGACGTCCCTTTATTAATTAGGAATAGCATTTGCTGTTGTTTTTATGTGTTATAAGAATTTTTAAATAAACAAGATTGTATAATACATTAGTTAGATTGGTATCATCATTTCCAAGCTTTTATTAGCGCTGCTAAATAAACCCAATTTTTTCCAATGATTATATTAAACATACTATAATTAGTAATGTCGCAAACTTAAAAATTTCGGTTCGCGAACAGCGGACTCGAACTTCCGGTATTGTTCGCGAACCGGCAAACCGCCATTGACTTCAATAGGCAGGCGAACTTTAAAACCTACAAGGACTCTTTCTGGCCACAATAGTGATGGAAAAGTTGTTTCAAGGGGACTAACACCTGGACTGTGGCATGCTGGAGGGGGATCCATGTCAAAACTCCCATGGAAAATTACATAGTTGATGCAGAGTCTGCTTTTAACCCATAAAGGGCCTAAATCACCTAACATTCCTAAATTGTTTGCAATAACGTGCTTTAAAACATCAGTTATGATGTCGTATCGATCAGGTAGTGTAAGGGTTATGCCCGCTTCACAGTGACAGACCAAACTCCAAGTGTAACGCACCGCAAACAACCGCAAACAGTCCATTTGCACAACCACGAGACAGATAGATTTGATAGATAGATACATAGATTACATAGCTCAATTGATGCAATATACATATGATCGATACAAATTACATAGATCAATAGATGCAATATACATTTGATAGATTCGAATTACATCGATCAATAGATGCAATATCCATTTGATAGATACGAATGTTATTGATCCAAAGATGCAATATACATTTGATAGATATGAATGACATCAATCAAAAGATGTAATATACATTCTATAGATACGAATTACATCGATCAATAGATGCAATATACATTTGATAGATACGTTTGATAGTTAGATCGATTTGATAGATAAATAGATAGATTTGAAAGATATATAATTTCCCTGACAGAGTATAACAATAAGACGTGCAGTCTGGGACCCGTGATGTTTTAAGTAGTACTATTCTTAGCAGTTTACTACAACCTGTTACTCCCCCTATCGGGGGAGGTCTATATGGCCTGCATTTTTGGAACAGGGAGATGGAAGAAGATGATTGGTCTGTCCTCCTACTTCAAATTTTTCAAAAACACAAGTGGCTGTCTCAAAACAGTCTGGACACAAGATAGATAGATAGATAGATAGGATAGATAGATATACATAGATTAATAGTTAGATAGAATCGATAGAAGATAAATAGATAGATTAGTTAGATATATAATTACCCTGACAAAGTATAATAATTAAACATGCGGTCTGTGACCGATGGTAAGTAGGTTGTGTTAAGTAGTACTATTCTTAGCACTTTCATCCCTGTAACTCCTCCTATCAGGGGAGGTCTATATGGCCTTCATGATTACCATGACAAAGTATAACAACAAGACACGCGGTCTGGGACCCATGGTAACTAGGTTGTGTTAAGTAAAACTTTTCTTAGCAGTTTAATCCCTCTTACTCCCCCTTTCGGTGGAGGTCTATATGGCCTGCATGATTACCCTGACAAAGTATAACAACAAAACATGTGGTGTGGGACCCATGGTAACTAGGTTGTGTTAAGTAGTACTATTCTTAGAACTTTAATCCCTGTTACTCCCCCTATGAAGGGAGGTCTATATGGCCTGCATGATTACCCTGACAAAGTATAATAACAAAACATGCGGTCTGGGACCCATGGTAAGTAGGTTGTGTTAACTAGTACTATTCTTAGCACTTTCATCCCTGTAACTCCTCCTATCGGGGGAGGTCTATATGGCCTGCATGATTACCCTGACAAAATATAACAACAAGACATGCTGTCTGGGACCCATGGTAACTAGGTTGTGTTAAGTAAAACTTTTCTTAGCAGTTTAATCCCTCTTACTCCCCCTTTCGGTGGAGGTCTATATGGCCTGCATGATTACCCTGACAAAGTATAACAACAAAACATGTGGTGTGGGACCCATGGTAACTAGGTTGTGTTAAGTAGTACTATTCTTAGAACTTTAATCCCTGTTACTCCCCCTATGAAGGGAGGTCTATATGGCCTGCATGATTACCCTGACAAAGTATAATAACAAAACATGCGGTCTGGGACCCATGGTAAGTAGGTTGTGTTAACTAGTACTATTCTTAGCACTTTAATCCCTGTTACTCCCCCTATAGGGGGAGCTCTATATGGCGTGCCTGATTATCCTGGCAAAATATAACAACAAGACATGCGGTCTGGGATTTGAACCACTGTTAACTAGGTTGTGTTAAGTTTTACTATTCTTAGCACTTTAATCCCTGTTACTCCCCCTATCGGCGGAGGTCTATATGGCCTGCCTGATTATCCTGACAAAATCTAACAACAAGACATGCGGTCTGGGAACCACTGTTAATGTTAACTAGGTTGTGTTAAGTTGTACCATTCTAAGCAGTTTAATCCCTCTTACTCCCCCTTTTGGTGGAGGTCTATATGGCCTTCATGATTACCCTGACAAAGTATAACAACAAAACATGCGATGTGGGACCCATGGTAACTAGGTTGTGTTAAGTAGTACTATTCTTAGAACTGTAATCCCTGTTACTCCCCCTATCAAGGGAGGTCTATATGGCCTGCATGATTACCCTGACAAAGTATAATAACAAAACATGCGGTCTGGGACCCATGGTAACTAGGTTGTGTTAAGTAGTACTATTCTTAGCACTTTAATCCCTGTTACTCCCCCTATCGGGGGAGCTCTATATGGCGTGCCTGATTATCCTGGCAAAATATAACAACAAGACATGCGGTCTGGGATTTGAACCACTGTTAACTAGGTTGTGTTAAGTTTTACTATTCTTAGCACTTTAATCCCTGTTACTCCCCCTATCGGCGGAGGTCTATATGGCCTGCCTGATTATCCTGACAAAATCTAACAACAAGACATGCGGTCTGGGAACCACTGTTAATGTTAACTAGGTTGTGTTAAGTTGTACCATTCTAAGCATTTTAATCCCTCTTACTCCCCCTATCAAGGGAGGTCTATATGGCCTGCATGATTAACCTGACAAAGTATAACAACAAAACATGCGTTCTGGGACCCATGGTAACTATGTTGTGTTAAGTAGTACTATTCTTAGCATTTTCATCCCTGTAACTCCCCCTATCGGGGGAGGTCTATATGGCCTGCATGATGAGGTCTGGGACCCATGGTGGTACTGGTATAACTAGGTTTTCTTAAGTATTACTATTCTTCGCAGTTTAATCCCTGTGATTGGTCTGTCCTCCTACTTCAAATTTGTCAAAAACACAAGTGGCTGTCTCAAAACAGTCCGGACAGAAGATAGATAGATAGATAGGATAGATAGATATACATAGATTAATAGTTAGATAGAATTGATAGAAGATAAATAGATACATTTGTTAGATATATAACTACCCTAACAAAGTATAATAATTAAACATGCGGTCTGGGACCCATGGTAACTAGGTTGTGTAAAGTAGTACTATTCTTAGCACTTTCATCCCTGTAACTCCTCCTATCGGGGGAGGTCTATATGGCCTGCATGATTACCATGACAAAGTATAACAACAAGACACGCGGTCTGGGAGCCATGGTAACTAGGTTGTGTTAAGTAGTACTTTTCTAAGCACTTTAATCCCTGTTACTCCCCCTATCGGGGGAGGTCTATATGGCCTGCATGATGATTACCTTACCAAAATATAACAATAAGACATGCGTTCTGGGAACCAGTGTTAACTAGGTTGTGTTAACTTGTACTATTCTTAGCACTTTAATCCCTGTTACTCCCCCTATCAAGGGAGGTCTATATGGCCTGCATGATTACCCTGACAAAATATAATAATAAGACATGCGGTCTGGGACCCATGGTAACTAGGTTGTGTTTTAAGTAGTGCTATTCTTAGCACTTTAATCCCTGTAACTCCCCCTATCGGGGGAGGTCTATACAGCCTGCATGATTACCCTTACAAAATATAATAATAAGACATATGCTCTGGGACCCATGGTAAGGTTGTGTTAAGTAGTACTGTTCTTAGCATTTAAATACCTGTTACTCACCCTATCAGGGGAGGTCTATATGGCCTGCATGATTACCCTTACAAAATATAATAATAAGACATATGCTCTGCGACCCATGGTAAGGTTGTGTTAAGTAATACTGTTCTTAGCATTTTAATACCTGTTACTCACCCTATCGGGGGAGATCTATATGGCCTGCCTGATTACCCTTACAAAATATAATAACAAGACATGCGGTCTGGGACCCATGGTAACTAGGTTGTGTTAAGGAGAAGGAGAACGACCTGGCCTGCCTAAAAGGAGCAGCAAGGCAGTACAGGTCGTTCTCCTTCAGCTGTTTTATATGATGGCCGACGACCCTCAACAGCCACAACAGCATGAAACACCACATATGCCATCCTTTTGCACAATAGAGTACAGGTATGGCATTGATTTTAGGAACACAGAGATAATTTTTAGGAACCGTGAAATTGAACAAAAAAGCATGCTTGGACACCCAGTACAGTACAGGTCGTTCTCCTTCACCCTTTTTATAAGAGGGTCCAGGACCCTCAACAGAAACAACAGCAGGAAAGAGGACATATGGCATCCTTTTGAACAATAGAGTACAGGTAAGGCATTGATTTTAGAAACCCGGAGATAATTTTTAGGAACCGGGAAATTGAACCAAAAAAATGATTGGACACCCAATACACTTCGATCTCCTTCACCCTTTTATAAGAGGGTCCAGGACCCTCAACAGAAACAACAGCAGGAAAGAGGACATATGGCATCCTTTTGAACAATAGAGTACAGGTACGGCATTGATTTTAGAAACCCGGAGATAATTTTTAGGAACCGGGAAATTGAAGAAAAAAAATGATTGGACACCCAGTACAATTCGTTCTCCTTCATCCTTTTTATAAGAGGGTCCAGGACCCTCAACAGAAACAACAGCAGGAAAGAGGACATATGGCATCCTTTTGAACAATAGAGTACAGGTACGGCATTGATTTTAGAAACCCGGAGATAATTTTTAGGAACCGGGAAATTGAACAAAAAAAATGATTGGACACCCAGTTCAATTTGTTCTCCTTCACCCTTTTTATAAGAGGGTCCAGGACCCTCAACAGAAACAACAGCAGGAAAGAGGATATATGGCATCCTTTAGAACAACAGAGTACAGGTACGGCATTGATTTTAGAAACCCAGAGATAATTTTTAGGAACCGGGAAATTGAACAAAAAACCATGCTTGGACACCCAGTACAAATCGTTCTCCTTCAGCCTTTTTATAAGAGGGTCCAGGACCCTCAACAGAAACAACAGCAGGAAACACCACATATGCCATTCTTTTGCACAATAGAGTACAGGTATGGCATCCATTTTAGAAACCCAGAGATAATTTTTAGGAACCGGGAGACGGAAAAAGATGCTTGGACAACCAGTACACTTTGTTCTCCTTTCAGCCTTTTTAGACGAGGGTCCCAGACCCTCAACAGAAACAACAGCATGAAACACCACACCCTTTTGCACAATCGAGTACAGGTATGGCATTGATTTGAGGAACCCATAGATAATTTAGAGGAACAGGGAATATTGGACAAAAAATGTGCTTGGACACCCAGTACAGGTCGTTCTCCTTCAGCCTTTTTATACGATGGCCCACAACCCAAAACAGGCACAACAGCATGAAACACCACATATGCCATCCTTTTACACAATCCAGTACAGGTATGGCATTGATTTGAGGAACCCGGAGATAATTTAGAGGAACCGGGAATATTGAACAAAAAACGTGCTTGGACACCCAGTACAGGTCGTTCTCCTTCAGCCTTTTTATAAGATGGCCCACGACCCTCAACAGGCACAACAGCATGAAACACCACATATGCCATCCTTTTGCACAATAGACTACAGGTATGGCATAGATGGAACCCGGAGATAATTTAGAGGAACCAAGAGACGGATAAAGATGCTTGGTCGGTCCTCCTCCTTCAAATTTGGGACACTGCTCGTGCAATCTACTGTGCCACCAGATATGAGTGGTGTCTTAGTTAAGTAGTACTATTCTTAACAGTTTAATCACTGTTATGTGCTTTTTTTTTTGCTTTGAGTTTTGTAGCCACAGTGCAGCAGCAGAGGCCAGAAAAATTAGGCATGTACAAATGCATGAAAAATTCGGTATTGTTGCAGCCACTGCTGTAGCAGCGGCCAGAAAAATTCATGTTTGTAAAACAGTGCGGCTTGAACACTACTTGTTGGCGGATAAGTCACGCAAGTCATCCTGCATTATAAGAAAAAAAAAGCCAGCGTGTGTACCATTTGTAGCCCAAGGCAGCTCATCTCATCAGGCCTTTTTTACTCAAATGTATCGCCCAATGTCAGTCCCTTCGGGATCCATCCCTCATTCATTTTAATAAAGGTGAGATAGTCAAGACTTTTTTGACCTGGGCGACTTCTCTTCTCAGTGACAAAACCTCCTGCTGCACTGAAGGTCCTTTCGGACAGGACACTTGAAGCGGGGCAGGCCAGAAGTTCAATTGCAAATTGGGATAGCTCAGGCCACAGGTCAAGCCTGCACACCCAGTAGTCAAGAGGTCCATCGCTCCTCAGAGTGTCGAGATCCGCAGTTAATGCTAGGTAGTCTGCTACCTGTCGGTTGAGTCTTTCTCTGAGGCTGGATCCCGAAAGGCTCTGGCGATGCATAGGAGTTAAAAAGGTCCGCATGTCCTCCATCAACAAGACGTCAGGAAAGCGTCCTGTCCTTGCCGCTGTGGTCATGGGAGGAGGAGGAGGATTACTTTCATCTCTTCCCCTGTTAGATTCCCGTTGTGCTGTGACATCACCCTTATATGCTGTGTAAAGCATAGTTTTTAATTTATTTTTAAAATGCTCCATCCTTTCCGACTTGCAGGAATTTGGTAACATTTCAGGCACTTTATGCTTATACCGGGGGTCTAGTAGCGTGGACACCCAGTACAGGTCGTTCTCATTCAGCTTTTTTATATGAGGGTCCCTCAAAAGGCACGACAGCATGAAAGACCCCATTTGCACAAGGTTGGATGCCGAGCTAATCATGTCCCGTTCCTCGTCCTCACTGATGTCACTGAGGGTATCTTCTTCCCCCCAGCCACGTACAACACCACGGGTACCAGAGAGGTGACAACAACGAGCACCCTGGGAAGCCTGTTGTGCTTGGTCTTCCTCCTCCTCCTCAAAGCCACATTCCTCCTCTGACTCCTCTTCCTCACAATCCTCTTCCTGCGTTGCCGCAGGTCCAGCAAGCAATGCTGATAAGGCTGTTTCTGGTGGTGATGGACACCACAACTCTTCCTCTTCCTCTTCATGCTCATCTACGGCCTGATCCAGCACTCTTCGCAGGGCACGCTCCAGGAAGAAAACAAATGGTATGATGTCGCTGATGGTGCCTTCGGTGCGACTGACAAGGTTTGTCACCTCCTCAAAAGGATGCATGAGCCTACAGGCATTGCGCATGAGCGTCCAGTAATTTGGCAAAAAAATCCCCAGCTCCCCAGAGGTTGTCCTAGCACCCTGGTCATACAAATACTCATTAACAGCTTTTTCTTGTTGGAGCAGGCGGTCGAACATTAGTAGTGTTGAATTCCACCATGTCGTGCTGTCGCAAATCAAGTGCCTCACTGGCAGGTTGTTTCGACGCTGGATATCGGACAAGTGCGCCAAGGCCGTGTAGGAACGCCTGAAATGGCCACACACCTTCCTGGCCTGCTTCAGGACATCCTGTAAGCCTGGGTATTTATGCACAAAGCGTTGTACAATCAGATTACACACATGTGCCATGCACGGCACATGTGTCAACTTGCCCAATTTCAATGCCGCCACCAAATTACTTCCATTGTCAGAAACAACCTTGCCAATCTCCAGTTGGTGCGGAGTCAGCCACTGATCCACTTGTGCGTTCAGGGCGGTCAGGAGTGCTGGTGCTGTGTGACTCTCCGCTTTCAGGCAAGTCAACCCCAAGACGGCGTGACACTGCCGTATCCGGGATGTGGAATAATACCTGGGGAGCTGGGGGGGTGCCATTGATGTGGAGCAAGACGCAGAAGCAGAAGAGGACTCAGCCGAGGAAGAGGTTATGGAAGAGGTTATGGAAGAGGATGGAGTAGGAGGAGTAGAGGAGGTAGCAGCAGGCCTGCCTGCAAGTCGTGGCAGTGTCACCAACTCTTCTGCAGAGCCACGCATTCCATGCTTGTCAGACGTCAGCAGGTTTACCCAATGTGCAGTGTAGGTGATATACCTGCCCTGACCATGCTTTGCCGACCAGCTATCCGTGGTCATATGGACCCTTGCCCCAACGCTGTGTGCCAGACATGCCATAACTTCCTTTCGCACAACAGAGTACAGGTTTGGGATTGCTGGCGGGCTAAGAGTTCAGACAAGCCAGCTGTCAGACGCCGGGCAAGGGGTGACTTTGAGAAATTGGCTTCTTACGCTCAAACATGTCCTTGACAGACACCTGACTGTGGGCAGATGAACAGGAACTGCTACGTAAGAGAGACTCAGTGGAGGATGGTTGAGAGGGGGCAAGGAGGACAGCAGTGGTTTACGTGGCTGAATATGCTGGAGCAGGAGGAGGAGGGCGGCTTTGAGTTTGTGTGCTGCTTCTACTCATGTGTTCTTCCCATCTGCGTTTTTGATGTGAGACCATGTGCCTTCGCAAAGATGTTGTACCTAGGTGGGTGTTGGACTTCCCACGACTCAGTTTCTTTTGGCACAGGTTGCAAATTGCATCGCTGTTGTCAGAGGCAGACACACAAAAAAAAATGCCACACTGCTGAGCTCTGCGATGACGGCATTCTGGTGGTGGCAACAGCATGCGTTGATGGTCGTCGGTGTGCTGTCTGGCTGACCCCGGGTGCCGGTGCATGCTGTCTGACTGTGCCACTAGCTCCTTTCGATGACCTCCCCCTGCTTCCAACTCGTCTCCTCCTCCTCCTCCTCCTCTCTGTCTCCCCATCTGAACTTTCCCCCTCTTCTTCTTCTCTTCTAGCAGGCACCCACGTGACATCCGCCGACACATCATCATCAACCGCCTCACTTGTATCTGACACATCAAGAAAGGAACAGGCAGCGGGTACAACATCATCATCATCACACCATACCTCCATGTCTGTAATGCTGCCTGACTGAGACATATCACTGTTATCTACATCCTCTGTCAATGATGGTTGCGCATCACTCATTTCTTCCAACTGATGTGTCAATAACTCCTTGACAGATCAAGTGAAGCGGCTGTGGTGCTAGTGTTGGTGGTGGCGACAGGTGGGCGAGTGGCACTGGTCACTTGAGAGGTGCCCAAAGCACAGCTGGATGTAGATGGTGCATCAAGGTTAGGAGGACTATGAGCGGAAGCTGTAGAAGATTGGGTGTCCTGTGTTAGCCATTCAACTAGGTCCTCCTCAGAACTTTTCGCGTCACCCCTGGCACCTGGCGTCTGAACAATGTGCATATTTGTAGGGTCTAAAGGAATCACAGCACCACGACCACGACGGAACCTGCGGGTTGGCCTGCCTCTGCCTGTCATTTTTTTTAAAATGTACACTTACAATACTATTAAACAAATTATCAGTGGTGGCACTGGGCAAGTGGGCACAGTATACGCTGTGAGCCTGACAACAACAAAAAAGACTGATGTTTCAAAGTCAAATTTTTTTATTTTTAAATATTAAAAGTACTGTGACAACAAATTTGATTGGTGGCACTAGTTAGCAAGTGGGCCTGTCTGGCACACACACTGCGAGGAAGGCAACTGCAATTAGATTACACTAGCTGAGTCATGCTTCTTAGTCCAAAAAATTTTTTTTTTAAAAATTGACAATACTGTTAGAACAAATATGATTGGTGGCAGTAGTTGGAAACGGCAAGTAGGCCTGGCACACACACTGGCAGGCAGGCAACTGCAATTCAATGGCACTAGGAGACTGATGATTCACAGTCCAAAAAGTTATGATTTAAAAGATTTTCAATACTGTTACAACAAATATGATTGGTGGCAGTATTTGGCTAGTGGGCCTGGCACACACTCTGGCAGGCAGGCAACTGCAATTGAATGGCACTAGGAGACTGATGATTCACAGTCCAAAAAGTTAGGATTTAAAATATTTTCAATACTGTTACAACAAATAAGATTGGTAGCAGTAGTTGGCTAGTGGGCCTGGCACACACGCTGGCAGGCAGGCAACTGCAATTCAATGGCACTAGGAGACTGATGATTCACAGTCCAAAAAGTTATGATTTAAAAGATTTTCAATACTGTTACAACAAATATGATTGGTGGCAGTAGTTGCCTAGTGGGCCTGGCACACACGCGGGCAGGCAGGCAACTGCAATTCAATGGCACTAGGAGACTGATGATTCACAGTCCAAAAAGTTATGATTTAAAAGATTTTCAATACTGTTACAACAAATATGATTGGTGGCAGTAGTTGGCTAGTGGGCCTGGCACACACGCTGGCAGGCAGGCAACTGCAATTCAATGGCACTAGGAGACTGATGATTCACAGTCCAAAAAGTTATGATTTAAAATATTTTCTATACTGTTACAACAAATATGATTGGTGGCAGTAGTTGGCTAGTGGGCCTGGCACACACGCTGGTAGGCAGGAAACTGCAATTCAATGGCACTAGCAGACTGATGATTCACAATCTAAGAATTTTTTATTTTAAATATTTACAATACTGTTAGAACAAATATGATTGGTGTAACTAGTTGGCAAGTGGCCTGGCACACACGCTGGCAGGCAGGCAACTGCAATTCAATGGCACTAGCAGACTGATGATTCACAGGCAAAAATTTATTTATTTTAAATATTTACTATACTGTTATAACAAATATGATTGGTGGGAATAGTTGGCACCAATTGGGCCTGGCACACACGCTGGCAGGCAACTGCAATTAGATTACACTAGCAGACTGATCTTTCAGAGTCAAAAAATTATTATTTTTAATATTTAACAAATATGATTGGTGGCACTAGTT
The DNA here is from genome assembly GCF_027579735.1 of Bombina bombina. Lineage (NCBI taxonomy): Eukaryota > Metazoa > Chordata > Amphibia > Anura > Bombinatoridae > Bombina > Bombina bombina. Next base: position 250,327,270 of record NC_069499.1, on the reverse strand, counting down.
GGCAAGTGGGCTTGGCACACACGCTGGCAGGCAGGCAACTGCAATTCAATTGCACTAGCAGGATGATGATTCACAGTCAAAAAAGATTTTATTTTAAATATTTACACTACTGTTATAACAAATATGATTCGTGGCACTAGTTGGAAAGTGGGCCTGGCACACACGCTGGCAGACAGGCAACTGCAATTAAATAACAATAGCAGACTGATGTAACAGTTTGTTTTTAAAAAAAGTTACAAAAATGTTACAACAGATAGGAGTAATGGCACTCAGGATAGAAACAGGCACAGTATGTGCTGGCAGCCTGACACACAGGCTGGCACTAGTGGTGGCAGGCTGGCCTGTAAACTAAAATTAAATAACACTAGAAGACTGATGTAAAAGTTTTTTTTTATAAAATTTAATATAATGTTACACGAGATAGGAGTCGTGGACTGGCACTGAGGATGGAAGTAGGCGCAGTATATGCTGGCAGCCTGACACACAGGCTGGCACTAATGGCAGCCTGCCTGGCCTGGCAACTAAAATTAAATAACACTAGAAGAGGACTGATGTAAAAAAATTTTTTTTTAAATTAACACTAATGTTGTTACACCAGATTTAAGTGGTGTAAAAAAGAGCTATTCATCTGTGTCACACTATATGATGTGGGCCAGAAACACACAGGCCTGATGGAAAAAGAAATTAGATTACACTAGCAAAATGATTTAATTTTTTTTTTTTTTAACTTTAAAATAATGTAAACCAGATATGAGTCGTGGCTGGTAGGTAGGGCAGCAATTAACCACACCGCAGTATGCTGTGTAAGTCAGAACTTAAACACACAGATAGAAAATGAAATTAGATTACACTAGCAAAATAATTTAAAAGTTTTTTTTTAACTTTAAAATAATGTTCAGCAGATATGAGTGGTGTCACTGGCTGGCTGCTATGTAGGGCAGCAATTAACCACAGTATGCTCTGTAAGTCAGAAACACACAGGCCTGATAGAAAATAAAATTAGATTACACTAGCAAAATGATTTAAAGGTTGTTTTTTTTTAATTTAAAAAAAGGTTAAGCACATATGAGTCGTGGCTGCTAGCCTAGGTAGGGCAGCAATTAACCACAGTATGCTCTGTAAGTCAGAAACACACAGGCCTGATAGAAAATAAAGAAAGATAAATTACACTAGCAAAATAATTTCAAATTTTTGTTGGTTAAATTTAAACTAATGTTAAGCAGATATCAGTGGTGGCACTAATCACAGTATATGCTGTGAGCCTCACACACAGGCTGAAAGCCAGGCAAATGCAAATAAAAATACAAAGAAAAAAAAACAAAAAACGACTGAAGTTATAGCCCTAAAAAGGGATGTTTGGGGTGCTGTCCTTGCAGCAGAGATGAGATGAGTCATTCAGGACTGTAGTGCACACTAAATACACTATCCTAGCTATCTATTTCCCTATTATGTCAGCAGCAGCAACATTAAAGCTCCTCTCACTAAGAAAGCAAGATCGTAATGAGTCTAAAATGGCTGCTGCCAAGGAGCTGGGAGGATCTGTGAGGGAGTATCTGCTGCTGATTGGCTCTAATGTGTCAGAAGGCTGTGACATACAGGGTCAAAGTTTCCTCAATGATGACACATAGGGGGTGGATCGAACATCGCATATGTTCACACGCATCGGCGAACGCAAGCAATCTATGTTCGCCGGGAACCGTTCGCGGGCGAACAGTTCGGGACATCACTAACTATAATTTATTGCATTAAGAAATTACAATATTAATTATAGATGGGGTAGTATCATATCATTTTTCTGACTACCCCGATACCAAACACATTATGTTTTTAACATTATATTATATCAAAGTAATTTATACTGCTAACTGATTAGCTTAAAATCTATTTTAAAATGTCACCAGGTCATTTCCCAACATTTATATACAAACACAGCATCTTTCGCATTCAGTGTACTTCTTTATGGGACAACTACGTGTGTATTTGTTAACCATGCCTGAAAAATAAAAGGTTAGGTTATTTATATTTTTCATTTAGCAGACATTCATATTTAATATTATACGAACAGACAATTTCATATCCATTAATGTTCTTCCTTTCATTTTCCATTAGCATCCTGGAATAAAGAGAAATTGTATTTATTTTGGAATATTTTAAACATTTTATATCTACTAATGCAGTTATTCATTTAATTTATATCAATCTGAATTGCATTATAGACATGTAATAGAGTCTAAGGTATATATATTAAATATTTTGAATATATGTACATGTATATATATATATATATATATATATATATATATATATTCATTTCTATGCTGTCTTTTAACAATGGGTTTAAGAGTATAATTTAAAACATGTGTTTTTGCTGGTCAAACTTTCATTGCTTCAATACACAGGCAGGGGTTATTAACAAGTCTATGCTAATCACTATGCAGTCATACTTTTCTTGCTTATCTAGCTTTATGCCCAGAATGTTATCTCCATACATTCCCTGTTTGCTACCCCCTGCAAGGCTGTGAGCTTCAAAAGCTATGTTAATCAGGAAAAAGTGTCTCATATCTGATTTCATATCCTGAGTATATACCTAATATAGATTGACCTTCTCTTATTGAAGTTTTTGCCTTTGAAATGGTTTAAATGTTATCTTTTAATTAGGATAAACGTGTCTTCTTCACCCAGCCAAAACCATTTGGCAGAGGGGCTGTGATTTACAGTGAAATAGAACTGTTGCAAATAGCCTCATATTTAATTAATCCTGTGGTCTCACCAACTATATATGTGAAAAAAAAAAAAAATATATATATATATATATATATATATATATAAAATTTTCATTTATAATATTAATATACCCTGACATAAATCCCCCTTCCAACTTCAAATAGATGTAGGACACATGTATTTGAATTGGCTTTAAGTCAGTGGTACTTGGTGAGGGTATTGACTGTATGCATCATAGACAGTCTTCTATGGAGAGATTCCGTTATTTTTGAGCCCTTATGCTTATCAGCTAGGCATCTTTAAACTTCAGTATGTCTTTAGTGCATTAGGGGATATGACACTTCATTCTCCCTCTATGACTTGTAGTTGGGACCTAGGATGGCACGCTCGCAACTAATTGATATGGACCCATTTATCTATGAAACTTTCATTTCTGGGGATCCTTATTTTATAGGCCACTGGAGATATTTTGTCAGTAATGACAAAAGGACCTTTCCATGATGGGAGAAATTTCTTCTCCTTAACCTGATCTCTTCCAAAGTTATTTCAAATTCCTTTTTGGACGTTTTGAGATCATAATAGGTTTTAGAGGCAGTTGCAGCTTTCTCTAAGTTCCTTTGAGCAAATGCAAAGGCATGTTGCAGGTGCTTTCTTAGGTTCTCCACATATTGATGTGTGTTGGCAGCGTTTATCAAGTTTTGGTCTGATGTACAGTACAGTAGATGCTGAGGTAGAACCATTCTTCTACCAGTCATCAGTTAAAAGGTGACAACATTTTAATTAAGTTCGTGCTCCGTTTATCTATTCCTGTCAGAATAGTAAGTGATAATGATTTAGATTTTTTCCTGACCTAGGAGTGCTGCAAGTGTATACTTTTTCCTCTCTCTTTGTATGTAAAATAGTTATACACAGCACCCACACCCTATCAATATAGTTCTAGTTATAATGGGTATTTAGGTCTATTTTACTCAAGTAGTGCCATTGGTTTCTTTCAAATAGCATCTTGGTAGCACTACTTGGAGTTGCTCTTAATGCCATTAAGACTAGAGGTAGTTTTACATCCCAGTCTTTACCCGTTTCACTCACAAACTTTTTGAGGATTTTAACAATGGACTGGTTGTAATGCTCTACACCACCACTTGAGGCTGCTCTATAAGCAATATGGAGCTTTCTTTTTACCCCTAGTATTTTCCACATTTTGGTCATCACTTCGCTAGTGAAGTTAGTTCCCTGATCTGATTTGATTCTTTGGGGCAAACCAAATCTGAAAAACACATGGTTGATGAGCAATGCTGCACATGTTTCAGCACTATTGTTAGGTGCACTGATGCACTCTACACATTTAGTGAACAGGCATGTCACTGTTAACATGTATTTGTTACCTTGATGACCTAGTTACTGGACCAATAAAATCAATTTGTATATCCGACCATGGGACATACAGTATGTGCTATTAGTATATTTATGGACAAATAAATGTATTATAATGGATGCATCTGTTGGGAGATTTGACTGCTGAATCTATGCACTTAAGTGGACACAAGCCAAAATAAATTATCATTAATTGTTTGAACTTACCTGGTGTGATACCAATATTATTATACACAATTCTTGAGTGCTGAAATCCCTGTCTTTTTAAGAGGATACATAAATCTATTCTATTCCTTTCTTTCTTCTAAGTAAGTTAAAAATGTGTTTTTCAGGGTCTGCACCACATTAATATTATTGAATTTTCTATTGTTTATCCCTCTCTCCATCCCATAGTATATATATATATATATATATATATATATATATATATATATATATATATATATATATATATAAATAAGAAGGCCAAAGAGAGCACTCGCCGTTGTAATCGTGTCAAAAAAAGTTTAATTCTAGTGAACGTTTTCAGGGAGTGACCCCGTCCTCAGACTATTACAAATAATACAATCAAGTCATTTGTAATAGTCTGAGGACGGGGTCACTCCCCGAAAACGTTCACTAGAATTTAACTTTTTTACAACGGCGAGTGCTCTCTTTGGCCTTCTTGTATATAATTAGTGGGGCGCACCCCGGAGCAATATGGTATAGTGAGTGCTGGACTTTTGCAAAAAATAGAAGTCACTCACCGGATTTAACAAGGGGTGAAAACACTTTATTCCCTTATGTGTAACGATTCGGGGAAACACTCCCGTCTTCAGACAATCAATTTAACCAAACCTTAAGCAAGGATTAAAATACCCTCTTACCTCATTAACAATCAACCCACATGTGAAGTCTAGCAGGTGTGTGGCCCGGTGCGCGTGTCATCAGACAGTGTCTGTTGCCTAGCAACCTGCCAGCATTTGTCAATAACCATTACCATGTAATTTTAGTCATAACTAACACCTGTGCTACAAAACTTTACTTAAAAACAAACGACTAAATACTATCAGTATGCACTACAACTAATTGACTAGACCGTACTTTAAATAAGTAAATACTAAACAATGTTAAAAATGTCTGCAAACCATACAAAAGATCAACTAATTACTTGCAGAACAGTTATACCATCTGTCATGAGATGCAGGACACAGCAAAGATGGTACAACACTATTTTATTGCAGAGCATGGAAATATACATCTGGTAGCATTGATCTCACTTAGTAACTGTGACACAGACAAACGGGCCTAAGCCCCGCCCCCATCCGGTGACGTCACTTCCCACTCTCATCACATCTTCCCCCTTTTCAAAGGACAAGGCATACATTTTTTTTCATTTGAATACAACAAATAACAAACGGCTAGATTACGAGTTTGGTGTTAGAGGCTGTGCGGTGCTAGCGAGCAGTTTATGCTCACCACTCACTTACAGACAGCGCTGGTATTATGGGTTTTTACAAACCAGACAAGAAGTGAGCGTTGAGCAAAATTTTGCTCCTTACCGCAATACCAGTGCTGCTTACGTAAGCGGTGAGCTGGTGTAACATTTCCCCATAGGAATCAACGGGGAGAGCCGGCTGAAAAAAAGTCTAACACCTGCGAAAAAGCAGTGTAAAGCTCCTTAACGCAGTCCCATTGATTCCTATGGGGAAATACATTTTATGTCTACACCTAACACCCTAACATGAACCCCAAATCTAAACACCCCTTATCTTACACTTATTAACCCCTAATCTGCTGCCCCCGACATCGCCGCAACCTACATTATATTATTAACCCCTAATCTGCCGCTTCCGACACCGCCGCCACCTACATTATACTTATGAACCCCTAATCTGCTGCCCCCAACATCGCCGACACCTACATTATATTTATTAACCCCTAATCTGCCACCCTCTATGTCGCCGCCACCTACCTACATTTTTTAATCCCTAATCTGCTGCCCCCAACGTCGCCGCCACTATAATAAACATATTAACCCCTAAACACTGCACTCCCGCATTGCAAACATTAGTTAAATATTATTAACCCCTAATCTGCCAGACCTAACATCGACGCCACCTACCTACATTTATTAACCCCTAATCTGCCGCCCCCAACGTCGCCGCCACCACTATATTAAAGTTATTAACCCCTAAACCTAAGGATTTTGCCCCCAAAAAATATATCTGTATTTAGGAAAGATATTGTATGGAAATTTTCCGGTCTATCTGAGTACTTGCCTGGCTTAGGGAGTACTGTGATTTGGGCCTCCAACATATTAGGTAGAAACCCACCCTTATCTAGAAGTATATTGAATAATGTTAAGATCTGGGGTAATATTTGTGCAGTGAAAGTCTTGGTCCCAGGCTTTTCTCAATCAGCATATCTTTAATCGTGTTAGAGACCTCTTCAGGGGATATTGGGGAATCCAGGTATTCTGAGTCATCTGGGGAGAGGATAGGTAAATTAAGATCAGCAAAGTAGTTTTCCATAGCTCGTATATTGAGTGTTTCTTCAAAATGGTTGGTTTGGTGACTGGAGTTGTTTCTAAGATTGTATAAAGAGTAGTAATAATTTCTAAAGGTTTCTGCTATGGCTATGCTATCTTTAAATGTTTTTCCCTGTTTATCTCTGAGTTTGCAAATTAATTATTTGAGCTGTTGGTGCATTAATGCTTTGGCCAGGGGTGAGCCTGATTTATCTTGGTGTTCATAGTAGTGTTGGAGTGTCACTTTTAACAGGTGGGAATTGTCCCTTGCTAGCGCTAAAGACTTTGTAACTAGGTTTGATAATGAGTCTTTTTTTATGTTTTTTTTCCCCACCAGTAGGATATTTGAGAAAGTAATGAATTCAGAACCTGTCTGCTCTACTTTTGTTGGTGTTCCTCCATTTGAAGGAGTTCTCCCCTTATTACACCTTTTTATGGTCTCTCAGATGGTAGAGGGTGTGTGGGTATTAAAGCTAAAGTATTCCCTAAGTGTTTATATAGGTTGGTTTGAACTAAGCTATTGTCTAACGTCTGTTTGTCCAGTTTCCATATGAAGGGCAATAATGGTATGCTTGGGCAGTCAAATCGACATAATACTGGGGAGTGGTCTGATTATTTAGTGGAAGTATATCTACTTTATAGATCAAAGAAAACCAGAATGTAGTCTATTCTAGAATAGGAGTTGTGTGAATGTGAATAGAAGGATTAGTCCCTCTCTGTAGGATGTAGCACGCTCCAAGTATCATGTAACAGTAATTGGGTCAATTGGGAATTTACAGATTTTATTACTCTTTTGGGGTGGCAAGCATGTCTATTTGATGTATCAATTGTAGGATCTAGGGGATTGAAGTCTTTCAGAGGAATATAGTACCTTTTGAGTGTTCGAGTATTTTTTCTGTCACTTTTTCAATACTATGTGCTGGTTCTGATTGGGTAGATAAACATTAGCAAGCGTGATTGGTCTTCCAAAAAGAAGGCCAACCACTATAATGAATCATCTACCGTTAGTGTTTTACTCGATCTGTAACCTGAAACTGCAATGAGTTCCTATGTAGTATCCCAACCCCGCTTGTTTTGGTGGGATCTGAAGACAAATACACTGTTTGATATCTATTACTGAATAATTTGGTCTCCCTACCATTCTTGGAGTGGGTCTCCTGTAAGTAAATAATGTCTCCAGGTGATCTATGTAATTCCCGGGAAGGCCAATGATCTCTTCTCAGGGTTATTTAGCCCTTTGGCATTGATTGTGATGATTTGTAAAGATCGTAAGGCTTGTTTCTCTTTTGTAGTATTAGCCATTATGGAAAAAAGGGGGGGGGGGGGGGAGAAGAAGGGAAAGACAGAGTTATGGAAAAATGAAAAAAAATTCAGGGGACCTCTCTCGGCTTCAGCAACACTGTTCCTGGAGTAATACCATTTGAATGAAAACCAAGATTATTACCATGAGTTAGTGGACTAAAATAACTCTAGAATTAACTGTAAGAGATGGCAAAAGATAAATAATCCCTATTATTATATCTAGTTCAAATAGTAGTGCAATACAATAAAAAATAGAAACTCAGGCCTACGAGTTGTGCGTTAGCCTTAAAAAGCAGCGTTAAGAGGTCCTAACGCTGCTTTTTAAAGCCCGCTGGTATTACGAGTCTTGCAGGTACAGGTGTACCACTCACTTTTTTGGCCAGACTCGGAAATACCGCAAATCCACTTACGTCAATTGCGTATCCTATATTTTCAATGGGACTTGCATAGCGCCGGTATTATGAGTCTGACAAAAAGTGAGCGGTACACCCTCTCCTGTCAAGCCTGGTAACGCATTTTAAAGTCAGTATTTAAGAGTTTTACACTACAACGCCGTAGCATAAAACTCTTAACTAAAATGCTGAAAAGTACACTAACACACATAAACTACCTATTAACCCCTAAACCGAGGCCCCCCCACATCACAAACACTAAAATAAATATTTTAACCCCTAATCTGCCGAACCGGACATCGCCGCCACTATAATAAATATATTTACCCCTAAACAAGCCGCACTCCTGCATCGCAAACACTATTTAAATATTATTAACCCCTAATCTGCCGACCCTAACATCGCCGCCACCTACCTACATTTATTAACCACTAACCTGCCGTCCCCAACATCGCCGCCACTATAATAAAGTTATTAACCCCTAAACCTAAGTGTAACCCTAACACCCCCTAACTTAAATATAATTAAAATAAATGTAAATAAAATTAATACAATTAACTAAATAATTCCTATTTAAAACTAAATACTTACCTATAAAATAAACCCTAAGCTAGCTACAATATAACTAATAGTTACATTGTAGCTAGCTTAGGGTTTATTTTTATTTTACAGGCAACTTTGTATTTATTTTAACTAGGTACAATAGTTATTAAATAGTTATTAACTATTTAATAACTACCTAGTTAAAATAAAGACAAATTTACCTGTAAAATAAAACCTAACCTAAGTTACAATTACACCTAACACTACACTACAATTAAATTAATTACCTAAATTAAATACAATTAACTACAATTAAATAAAATTATCTAAAGTACAAAAAAACCCCCCACTAAATTACAGAAAATAATAAAGAAATTACAAGATTTTTAAATTAATTACACCTAATCTAATCCCCCTAACAAAATTTAAAAGAAAAACAAAATAAAAAAGCCCTACCCTACACTAAACTACAAATAGTCCTTAAAAGGGCCTTTTGCGGGGCATTGCCCCAAAGTAATCAGCTCTTTTACCTGAAAAAAACTACAATTCCCCCCCCAACATTAAAACCCACTACGCACACAACCAACCCTACTCTAAAACCCACCCAATCCCCCTTAAAAAAACTAACACTAACCCCCTGAAGATCACCTTACCGGGAGACTTCTTCACCCAACCGGGCCGAAATCCTCAATGAAGCCGGGAGAAGTCTTCATCCAAGCCGGGAGAAGTGGTCCTCCAGACGGGCAGAAGTCTTCATCCAGACGGCATCTTCTATCTTCATCCATCCGACGAGGAGCGGGTCCATCTTCAAGACATCCGACGCGGAGCATCCTCTTCTGTCCACGGCTGATGACTGAATGAAGGTTCCTTTACATGACGTCACCCAAGATGGCATCCCTTCAATTCCGATTGGCTGATAGAATTCTATCAGCCAATCGGAATTAAGGTAAAAAAAATCCTATTCACTGATGCAATCAGCCAATAGGATTGAACTTCAATCCTATTGGCTGATCCAATCAGCCAATAGGATTGAGCTGGCATTCTATTGGCTGTTCCAATCAGCCAATAGAATGCCAGTTCAATCCTAATGGCTGATTGCATCAGCCTATAGGATTTTTTCTACCTAAATTCCGATTGGCTGATAGAATTCTATCAGCCAATCGGAATTGAAGGGACGCCATCTTGGATGATGTAATTTAAAGGAACCTTCATTCAGTCGTCGGCCGTGGACAGAAGAGGATGCTCCGTGTCGGATGTCTTGAAGATGGACCTGCTCCGCGCCGGATGGATGAAGATAGAAGATGCCGTCTGGATGAAGACTTCTGCCCGTCTGGTGGACCACTTCTTCCCAGTTGGATGAAGACGTCTCCCGGTAAGGTGATCTTCAAGAGGTTAGTGTTAGGGTGTTAGGGTTTTTTAAGGGGCGATTTGGTGTGTTTTCGAGTAGGGTTGGTTGTGTGGGTGGTGGGTTTTAATGTTGGGGGGGAACATGTTATTTTTTTTCAGGTAAAAGAGCTGATTACTTTGGGGCAATGCCCCGCAAAAGGCCCTTTTAAGGGCTATTTGTAATTTAGTGTAGGGTAGGGCTTTTTTTTTATTTTGTTAGGGGGATTAGATTAGGTGTAATTAGTTTTAAAATCTTTTAATTTCTTTATTATTTTCTGTAATTTAGTGTTTATTATTTTTTGTACTTTAGATAATTTTATTTAATTGTAATTAATTGTATTTAATTTAGGTAATTAATAATTGTAGTGTAGTGTTAGGTGTAATTGTAACTTAGGTTAGGTTTTATTTTACAGGTAAATTTGTCTTTATTTTGACTAGGTAGTTATTAAATAGTTAATAACTATTTAATAACTATTGTACCTAGTTAAAATAAATACAAAGTTGCCTGTAAAATAAAAATAAACCCTAAGCTAGCTACAATGTAACTATTAGTTATATTGTAGCTAGCTTAGGGTTTATTTTATAGGTACGTATTTAGTTTTAAATAGAAATTATTTAGTTAATTGTAGTAATTTTATTTAGATTTATTTTAATTATATTTAAGTTAGGGGGGTTAGGGTTAGACTTAGGTTTAGGGGTTAATAACTTTAATATAGTGGCAGCGATGTTGGGGGCGACAGATTAGGGGTTAATAAATGTAGGTAGGTTGCGGCGACATTGGAGGCGGCAGAGTAGGGGTTAATAAATAAAATGTAGGTGGCGGCGGTGTCCAGCGCAGTAGATTTGGGGTTAATAACATAATGCAGGTGTCGGCAATGTTGGGGGGCGGCAGATTAGTGGTTAATAAGTGTAAGATTAGGGGTGTTTAGACTCGGGGTTCATGTTAGGGTGTTAGGTGTAGACATAAAAAGTATTTCCCCATAGGAATCAATGGGGCTGCGTTAGGAGCTTTACGCTGCTTTTTTGCAGGTGTTAGGTTTTTTTTCAGCCGGCTCTCCCCCATTAATTCCTAAGGGGAAATCGTGCACGAGCACGTTTTACCAGCTCACCGCTAATGTAAGCAGCGCTGGTATTGAGGTGAGATGTTGAGCAAAATTTTGCTCTATGCTCACTTTTTTGCGGCTAACGCCGGGTTTGTAAAAACCCATAATACCAGCGCTGTCTGTAAGTGAGCGATGAGCATAAACTGCTCGTTAGCACCACACAGCCTCTAACGCAAAACTCATAATCTAGGCGACTGTGTTTTAGTGCAAACAAAAAATGAATTATTAATCTAAACAAGAAAAACAATTGAGGGTAGTATCCCCTACCACCAGGTGGATAACACTTCTAAATGTTAATGGAATATTGGTAATATATCCTATCTACAAACCAACTAATATAGAACTTAAACACAAACAGAATGCTGTAGATAAAGGCACAGGGGGTTATAAAGTTCTTTTTTTAATATGAATTTATTTTCTTTTTTTCCCTTCTTTTTTCTTTCTCTCTTTCTCCTCTTGCTTGTTCCTTTCTACTCCCTAACCTTCCTCATGTCACTGTTCCATCCCCACCCCAAGGAGACCAACAATAGGTTAGTATGGGAGTATCACAACCTGTTAAAACAGAGATAACGGGGCTATAGCGCTGCGGAATCTATTGGCGCTCTACAAATAACCGATAATAATAATTATGGTTCTAGTGACTTGGGTGGGGTCTCAAACTTTAAGAATGCTTACGACATAACATGAAAGATAAGGGTGATCATGTCAAGAGTGAGCAACATTCATATCCTACTCTGGGTATGTGTGGATTACAGTAACAAGATAGTAGATTAGTACTAATGGTAAGTACCTATAGGTGCCAAATATTTTTGTAATCAACAAGCACCTGTTAGGGGGGCAATATAACACTAAGGAGACTCATAGATAAATAAGTTACAAAGTCTGTAATAAAAAGAGAGTGCTTTACCCTTGCAATTATTTAGGAAAAATTCTCCCTGAATAATACAGGAACAATTTTTAACCATTCATACTTTATCTTTATTGGTTTAACTATTCAATCATACACGTTTAAAAACACACCGAGATTACGAGTTTTGCGTTAGCCTTAAAAAGCAGCGTTGAGAGGTCCTAACGCTGCTTTTTACCTAATGCTGGTATTACGAGTATGACAGGTAGAGGCTCACCGCTCACTTTTCTTCAGCGACTCGAGGCTACCACAAATCCCCTTACGTCAATTGCGTATCCTATCTTTTTAATGGGATTTGCCTAACGCTGGTATTACGAGTCTTGGAAGAAGTGAGCAGTAGACCCTCTCCTGTCAAGACTTCAACCGCATTTAAAAGTCAGTAGTTAAGAGTTTTATGGGCTAACGCCGGAACATAAAACTCTTAACTAAAGTGCTCAAAAGTACACTAACACCCATAAACTACCTATTAACCCCTAAACCGAGGCCCCCCCCCACATCGCAAACACTATAATAATTTTTTTTAACCCCTAATCTGCCGACCGGACATCGCCGCCACCTACATTATACCTATGAACCCCTAATCTGCTGCCCCTAACATTGCCGACACCTACATTATATTTATTAACCCCTAATCTGCCACCCCCAACGTCGCCACCACCTACCTACAATTATTAATGCCTACTCTGCCGACCGGACATCGCAGCCACTTTAATAAATGTATTAACCCCTAAACCGCCGCACTCCCGCCTCGCAAACACTAGTTAAATTTTATTAACCCCTAATATGTCCCCCCAATGTCGCCGACACCTACCTACGTTTATTAACCCCTAATCTTCCAACCCCAACGTCGCCGCTACTATAATAAATTTATTAACCCCTAAACCTACGTTTCACCCTAAGTCTAACCCCCCCTAACTTAAATATAATTTAAATTAAACTAAATTAATTTAACATAATTAAATAAATTATTCCTATTTAAAACTAAATACTTACCTATAAAATAAACCATAAGATAGCTACAATATAACTAATAGTTACATTGTAGCTAGCTTAGGGTTTATTTTTATTTTACAGGCAGCTTTGTATTTATTTTAACTAGGTACAATAGTTATTAAATAGTTATTAACTATTTAATAACTACTTAGCTAAAATAAGTACAAAATTACCTGTAAAATAAATCCTAACCTAAGTTACAATTATACCTAACACTACACTATCATTAAATAAATTACCTAAACTCCCTACAATTAATTACAATTAAATACAATAAACTAAAGTACAAAAAAAAACAAAACACTAAATTACAGAAAATAAAAAAAGAATTACAATAGTTTTAAACTAATTACACCTAATCTAATCCCCCTAATAAAATAAAAAAGCCTCCCAAAATAATAAAATTTCTAGAGTCGTGGCTGAAGTGAGCATTAGAAATCTAACGACAAAACTCCAGCCGCAGAAAAAAGTCAGTAGTTAAGAGCTTTCTGGGCTAACGCCGGTTTATAAAGCTCTTAACTACTGTGCTCTAAAGTACACTAACACCCATAAACTACCTATGTACCCCTAAACCGAGGCCCCCCCACATCGCCGCCACTCTATTAAAATTTTTTAACACCTAATCTGCCGCTCCGTACACCGCCGCCACCTACATTATACCTATGTACCCCTAATCTGCTGCCCCTAACACAGCCGACCCCTATATTATATTTATTAACCCCTAATCTGCCGCCCCCAACATCGCCTCCACCTACCTACAATTAATAACCCCTAATCTGCCGACCGGACCACACCGCTACTATATTAAATGTATTAACCCCTAATCCGCCACATTCCCGCCTCAATAACCCTATAAGAAATAGTATTATCCCCTAATCTGTCCTCCCTAACATCGCCGACACCTAACTTCACTTATTAACCCCTAATATGCCGACCGGAACTCAGCGCTACTATAATAAATGTATTAACCCCTAAAGCTAAGTCTAACCCTAACACTAACACCCCCCTAACTTAAATATAATTTAAATCTAACGAAATAAATTAACTCTTATTAAATAAATTATTCCTATTTAAAGCTAAATACTTACCTGTAAAATAAATCCTAATATAGCTACAATATAAATAATAATTACATTGTAGCTATTTTAGGATTAATATTTATTTTAGAGGCAACTTTGTAATTATTTTAACCAGGTACAATAGCTATTAAATAGTTAATAACTATTTAATAGTTACCTAGTTAAAATAATTACAAAATTACCTGTAAAATAAATCCTAACCTAAGTTACAATCAAACCTAACACTACACTATCAATAAATAAATTAAATAAAATACCTACAATTACCTACAATTAAACCTAACACTACACTATCAATAAATTAATTAAATACAATACCTACAAATAAATACATTTAAATAAACTAACTAAAATACAACAAATAAAAAAGAACTAAGTTACAAAAAATAAAAAAATATTTACAAACATTAGAAAAATATTACAACAATTTTAAACTAATTACACCTACTCTAAGCCCCCTAATAAAATAACAAAGCCCCCCAAAATAAAAAAATGCCCTACCCTATTCTAAATTAAAAAAGTTCAAAGCTCTTTTACCTTACCAGCCCTTAAAAGGACCTTTTGTGGGGCATGCCCCAAAGAATTCAGCTCTTTTGCCTGTAAAAGAAAAATACACCCCCCCAACATTAAAACCCACCACCCACATACCCCTAATCTAACCCAAACCCCCCTTAAATAAACCTAACACTAAGCCCCTGAAGATCTCCCTACCTTGTCTTCACCATGCCAGGTTCACCGATCCATCCACCGAAGTCTTGATTCAAGCCTCCAAAGTCTTGATCCAAGCCCAAGCGGGGGCTGAAGAGTGACATCCATCCTCCGGCTGAAGTCTTGATCCAAGCGGGCAGAAGAGGACATCCGGACCGGCAAACATCTTCATCCAAGCCGCATCTTCTATGTTCTTCAATCCGATGACGACCGGCTGATCTTCAAGACCTCCAGCGCGGATCCATCCATCTTCACCGACGACTTCCCGACGAATGACGGTTCCTTTAAGGGACGTTATCCAAGATGGTGTCCCTCGAATTCCGATTGGCTGATAGGATTCTATCAGCCAATCGGAATTAAGGTAGGAAAATTCTGATTGGCTGATGGAATCAGCCAATCAGATTCAAGTTCAATCCAATTGGCTGATCCGATCAGCCAATCAGATTGAGCTTGCATTCTATTGGCTGATCGGAAAAGCCAATAGAATGCAATCTCAATCTGATTGGCTGATTGGATCAGCCAATCGGATTGAACTTTAATCTGATTGGCTGATTCCATCAGCCAATCAGAATTTTCCTACCTTAATTCCGATTGGCTGATAGAATCCTATCAGCCAATCGGAATTTGAGGGACGCCATCTTGGATAACGTCCCTTAAAGGAACCGTCATTCGTCGGGAAGTCGGATGGATCCGCGCTGGAGGTCTTGAAGATCAGCCGGTCGTCATCGGATTGAAGAACATAGAAGATGCGGCTTGGATGAAGATGTTTGCCGGTCCGGATGTCCTCTTCTGCCCGCTTGGATCAAGACTTCACCCGGAAGATGGACGTCACTCTTCAGCCCCCGCTTGGGCTTGGATCAAGACTTCGGAGGCTTGGATCAAGACTTCGGTGGACGGATCGGTGAACCTGGCATGGTGAAGACAAGGTAGGGAGATCTTCAGGGGCTTAGTGTTAGGTTTATTTAAGGGGGGTTTGGGTTAGATTAGGGGTATGTGGGTGGTGGGTTTTAATGTTGGGGGGGGTTTGTATTTTTCTTTTACAGACAAAAGAGCTGAATTCTTTGGGGCATGCCCCACAAAAGGTCCTTTTAAGGGCTGCTAAGGTAAAAGAGCTTTGAACTTTTTTAATTTAGAATAGGGTAGGGCATTTTTTTTATTTTGGGGGGCTTTGTTATTTTATTAGGGGGCTTAGAGTAGGTGTAATTAGTTTAAAATTGTTGTAATATTTTTCTAATGTTTGTAAATATTTTTTTATTTTTTGTAACTTAGTTCTTTTTTATTTGTTGTACTTTAGTTAGTTTATTTAAATGTATTTATTTGTAGGTATTGTATTTAATTAATTTATTGATAGTGTAGTGTTAGGTTTAATTGTAGGTAATTGTAGGTATTTTATTTATTTATTGATAGTGTAGTGTTAGGTTTAATTGTAACTTAGGTTAGGATTTATTTTACAGGTAATTTTGTAATTATTTTAACTAGGTAGCTATTAAATAGTTATTGACTATTTAATAGCTATTGTACCTGGTTAAAATAAATACAAAGTTGCCTGTAAAATAAATATTAATCCTAAAATAGCTACAATATAATTATAATTTATATTGTAGCTATATTAGGGTTTATTTTACAGGTAAGTATTTAGCTTTAAATAGGAATAATTTATTTAATAAGAGTTAATTTATTTCATTAGATTTAAATTATATTTAACTTAGGGGGGTGTTAGTGTTAGGGTTAGACTTAGCTTTAGGGGTTAATACATTTATTATAGTAGCGGTGACATCCAGTCGGCAGATTAGGGGTTAATTATTGTAGGTAGGTGGAGGCGACGTTGGGGGCGGCAGATTAGGGGTTAATAAATATAATATAGGGGTCGGCGGTGTTAGGGGCAGCAGATTAGAGGTACATAGGTATAATGTAGGTTGCGGCGGTGTACGGAGCAGCAGATTAGGGGTTAATAATAATATGCAGGGGTCAGCGATAGCGGGGGCGGCAGATTAAGGGTTAATAAGTGTAAGGTTAGGGGTGTTTAGACTCGGGGTACATGTTAGAGTGTTAGGTGCAGACTTAGAAACTGTTTCCCCATAGGAAACAATGGGGCTGCGTTAGGAGCTGAACGCTGCTTTTTTGCAGGTGTTAGGTTTTTTTTCAGCTCAAACTGCCCCATTGTTTTCTATGGGGGAATTGTGCACGAGCACGTTTTTGAAGCTAGCCGCGTCCGTAAGCAACGCTGGTATTTAGAGTTGCAGTGGCGGTAAATACGCTCTACGCTCCCTTTTTTGGAGCCTAACGCAGCCCTTCTGTGAACTCTAAATGCCAGCAGTATTTAAAAGGTGCGGGGGGAAAAAAGCATGCGTAGCTAACGCACCCCTTTGGCCGCAGAACTCTAAATCTAGCCGATTATCTTTTGTAGCTGGCTATTAATAAATTCAGAAATAATGCTGTAACAAGAGGACCTGTTAATATGTGGAATGTCAGATTATGAGATTAAAGCTATCTAGCTAATATTCTATCTGTAATTATAAAGTCCTTGCTTGCACAGTCAACTTTAGCACAGCTGTTCAGTGTAATAAATTCTGCCTGCTTAAAATCTCTAGATATTAATATTTAGTATAGGTATGCGAATAACACCTCTGAGAATCTTGTATCTAGTTATGAAACATTGTACTTGGTCTGTATAATATCAAGCAGTCAGATACAAACAATATCTTTTGTAACCGGCTATTAATAAATTAAAAAATAATTCTGTAACAAGAGGACCTGTTAATATGTGGAATGTTGATCTAATTTATGAATTTTGCCTGTTTTGTCAGTGATTTGTTTAATTTTAGTTACATATGTACATGCTGAACATGAACCACATGGATACATTCCTGGGTCTTTTGGTGTTTTCTTTGGGATATGAATGTAGTGGCTTTGAACCAACTGATCTTTAAGATTTCTGGATCTTTTATACCCTGTGGTTATTGTATGCCCTATCATAGGTGCAAGTGTGGTATCATTTTGTAGTATGTGCCAATTTGTAATCATAATCCCAATTACCTGTTGCATTTGGGGATTGTATGTGGTAATTCATCTTGGACATATTTCTTCTTGATTTTTGGCTTTAGGTTTTAATAAGTTGTTTCTATCTTGTTTTAAAGCTGTCATTCTGGCTGATTTCACTGATCGTTTACTATATCCTCTTTGGATTAGTCTTTCCATCATTTCAGTGCTTTCTTGTAAATATGTTTGTACATTGGAGCAATTTCTTTGCAGTCTTATGAATTCCCCTTGGGGTATTGCTTTGAGTGTACTTGGAGGGTGGGCACTGGTATGGTGCAATAGGGTATTTGTAGATGTTTCTTTTTGATACAGTTGTGTATCTATGCTGCCATCTTCATTTTTTCTGATGGTAAGATCTAAAAAATGCATTGTACTTAAATCTGCTTGATAAGTCAGTTTGATGTTTTTATCATTAATATTAAGTATTTGTATGAATTTTTCCAATTCTGTTTTTGTGCCTTCCCATAGGAAAAGCACATCATTAATATATCATACCCACAAGGGTATTTGCTGTGCATATCAATCCATTTCCCCAGTAAATACATTAAAGGATTCCCAAAATCCAAGAAACAGATTCGCATATGTGGGCACACATGCTGTCCCCATGGCTGTTCCTTGGACTTGGAGATAATATCGATCCTTAAATGTAAATACGTTGTGTGTTAATACAAATTTTTGCATTTGCAGAATAAAGGCATTATGTTGTTGGTTCTTATTGGTATTGGTGGATAAAAAATAACTGATTGCTTTTAAACCATCATTATGGCGAATGCTGGTATACAGTGATTCAACATCCATAGTTACTAGCCAGGTTGTGTCTGTTACTTTGAGATCTCATAGTACTTGTAACACTTCCATTGTGTCACAAATGTAAGAAGGTAACATAGTTAGGTATTCTCTTAGTCTCAAATTTATATATTTACTGGCTAGTTCGGTTAAGTTTGCATTTCCTGATACTATGGGCCTTCCTGGTGGCTCAGATAAGTTTTTATTTACTTTTGGTATAAAGTAGATTGTGGCCATCTTTGGATTGGTTTTCATCAGATAATTTTTCTCTGTTTTAGTAATAATACCTTCTTTCCAAGTTTTTAGTACCATTTTGTTGTATTGTTTGATATATGTTTCATGTAGATTGAACATTAATTGTTTATAGCATGTTGTATTATTCAGTTGTTTAGTCCTTCTGCTAAATATTTGTCTTTAGGCCATAGAACAATATTTCCGCCCTTGTCAGACGGTTTTATCACTACATCTGACCATGTTTTGATTTCCTCAAGTGCTTTTATTTCTGGTTGGGAAATATGGCTTTGCCCTCTGTTTAATGGTAGTTTTTTAATCTGGTTACATACAATTTTGCAAAATGTTTGAACTTCTGGGGAAATTCTTGTAGATGGTACAAAATTTGATTTGGGTTTTATACTTTCTCGCCACATAATTGAGTTAGTGTTAGCGATTTGATCTGTGTTAGGCAGATTTTCATTTGCCAATTCTTCTAGATCCCGTATGGATGATAATTCTTCATCACTCCAAATTTAGTAGTTTTCTACAGAAAAGGTGTACATCTTTGATAAGATCAAATTTGTTTAATTTGTTTGTTGGACAAAATGTTAAATCTTTAGAGAGAATGTTATAGTGCTCTGAGGTTAGAGTATGTTGAGACAGATTTATCACTCTTAGTTGTTGGTTCTGATTTTGCAGAATGGACTAATTTCCCTCTTTCTGGCAGATTGTCTGACAGGCCCGTGATTTTTGCGCTTGTCTCTCCTGGTAGCATTGGGAGTTTGATCTATTAGGTTCTGTGTTAAATTTGTATGTGGTCTGGGGCTTATTAAGGGTTGTACATTTGGACCTGACGCTAAAACAAAAGGAGGAGTGAAAACCTAAAACAGTGAATCAAGATATCAAAGTAATGAATACAATAATGGATTCACAAATTAACATTATAACATTTTTTACTTGCCCTTTATAGAGTCCAATGTAATTTAGGACGTATCATATGAAGACTGGTGCTAATAATATAGAATGTCAGCTCAGTTGAAAAGATGTGCGACAGGTAATGTTTATAAGGCAACTAAGAAGTCCATGTGTGTTAATCATGTAGTTATTTCTGCTTGGGAGCTGTCTGTGGCATTGGAAGCTTTGGGAACAGTAAGTAAATCAGTGGGGGGGTTGATTTTTATTTGAAGAGGGTCACAAAAGACTAGATCATCCATGGTGTTAAAGGTGGCAACTTTATGAGCTAGGATACTAACAGGAAATCCCCATCTGTAGGCACTTTTTTTGTTCCTGTAGTACTGAAGTGATGAATTGTAGGTCTCTTCTTTTTTGAAGTGTAGATGGGCTAAGGTCTGCAAACACTTGCATATGGATTCCAGCATGCATGACTTGGTGTTTTAATCGTGCATTTTTCATGATTTCTTTTATATCCTTAAAATGTAATAGTTTTACCACAATGTCTCGTGGTGCAGCTTTTTCTTTCATGTAATTAGCAAGAGTCCATGAGCTAGTGACGTATGGGATATACATTCCTACCAGGAGGGGCAAAGTTTCCCAAACCTTAAAATGCCTATAAATACACCCCTCACCACACCCACAATTCAGTTTTTACAAACTTTGCCTCCGATGGAGGTGGTGAAGTAAGTTTGTGCTAGATTCTACGTTGATATGCGCTCCGCAGCAAGTTAGAGCCCGGTTTTCCTCTCAGCGTGCAGTGAATGTCAGAGGGATGTGAGGAGAGTATTGCCTATTTGAATGCAGTGATCTCCTTCTACGGGGTCTATTTCATAGGTTCTCTGTTATCGGTCGTAGAGATTCATCTCTTACCTCCCTTTTCAGATCGACGATATACTCTTATATATACCATTACCTCTGCTGATTCTCGTTTCAGTACTGGTTTGGCTTTCTACAAACATGTAGATGAGTGTCCTGGGGTAAGTAAATCTTATTTTCTGTGACACTCTAAGCTATGGTTGGGCACTTTGTTTATAAAGTTCTAAATATATGTATTCAAACATTTATTTGCCTTGACTCAGAATGTTCAACATTCCTTATTTTTCAGACAGTCAGTTTCATATTTGGGATAAATGCATTTGTTTCAATCATTTTTTCTTACCTTAAAAAATTTGACTTTTTCCCTGTGGGCTGTTAGGCTCGCGGGGGCAGAAAATGCTTCATTTTATTGCGTCATTCTTGGCGCGGACTTTTTTGGCGCAAAATTTTTTTCTGTTTCCGGCGTCATACGTGTCGCCGGAAGTTGCGTCATTTTTTGACGTTTTTTTGCGTAAAAAATGTCGGCGTTCCGGATGTGGCGTCATTTTTGGCGCCAAAAGCATTTAGGCGCCAAATAATGTGGGCGTCTTTTTTGGCGCTAAAAAATATGGGCGTCACTTTTGTCTCCACATTATTTAAGTCACATTATTTATTGCTTCTGGTTGCTAGAAGCTTGTTCACTGGCATTTTTTTCCCATTCCTGAAACTGTCATTTAAGGAATTTGATCAATTTTGCTTTATATGTTGTTTTTTTCTTTTACATATTGCAAGATGTTCCACGTTGCAACTGAGTCAGAAGATACTTCAGGAAAATCACTGCCCAGTGCTGGAGCTACCAAGCTAAGTGTATCTGCTATAAACTTTTGGTATCTGTTTCTCCAGCTGTTGTTTGTATTGCATGTCATGTCAAACTTATTAATGCAGATAAAATTTCCTTTAGTACTGTTACATTACCTGTTGCTGTTCTGTCAACATCTAATTTTCAGAGTGTTCCTGATAACATAAGAGATTTTATTTTTTAAATCCATTAAGAAGGCTATGTCTGTTATTTCTCCTTCTAGTATACATAAAAGTCTTTTAAAACTTCTCTTTTTTCAGATGAATTTTTAAATGAACATCATCATTCTGATACTGATAATGGTTCTTCTGGTTCAGAGGTTTCTGTCTCAGAGGTTGATGCTGATAAATCTTTGTATTTGTTCAAGATGGAATTTATTCGTTCTTTACTTAAAGAAGTATTATTTGCATTAGAAATAGAGGATTCTGGTCCTCTTGATACTAAATGTAAACGTTTAAATAAGGTTTTTAAATCTCCTGTAGTTATTCCAGAAGTGTTTTATCTCCCTGATGCTATTTCTGAAGTAATTTCCAGGGAATGGAATAATTTGGGTAATTTATTTACTCCTTCTAGACGTTTAAGCAATTATATCCTGTGCCATCTGACAGATTAGAGTTTTTTGGGACAAAAATCCCTAAGGTTATGGGGCTGTCTCTACTCCTGCTAATGTACTACTATTCCTACGGCAGATAGTACTTCATTTAAGGATCCTTTAGATAGGAAAATTGAATCCTTTCTAAGAAAAGCTTACTTATGTTCAGGTAATCTTCTTAGACCTGCTATATTTTTAGCGGATGTTGCTGCAGCTTCAACTTTTTGGTTAGAAGCTTTAGCGCAACAAGTAACAGATCATAATTTTATAGCATTATTATTATTCTATAACATGCTAATAATTTTATTGGTGATACCATCTTTTGATATCATTAGAGTTGATGTCAGGTATATGTCTCTAGCTATTTTAGCTAGAAAAGCTTTATGGATTAAACTTGGAATGCTGATATGTCTTCTAAGTCAACTTTGCTTTCCCTTTCTTTCCAGGGTAAATAATCATTTTCGTTCCTTTCCTCACAACAAGGAACAAAAGCCTGATCCTTCATCCTCAGGAGCGGTATCAGTTTGGAAACTATTTCCAGTTTGCAATATATCCAAGCCTTATAGAAACCTATAGCCAGCTCCTAAGTACCTATGAAGGTGCGGCCCTTATTCCAGCTCAGCTGGTATGGGGCAGATTACGTTTTCTTCAAAGAAATTTGGATCAATTCCGTTCTCAATCTCTGGTTTCAGAACATTGTTTCAGAAAGGTACAGAATTGGCTTCAAGTTAAGGCCTCCTGCTAAGAGATTTTTTTCTTTCCCGTGTCCCAGTTAACACAGCAAAGGCTCAGCATTTCTGAAATGTGTTTCAGATCTAGAGTTGGCTGGAGTATTTATGCCAGTTCCAGTTCTGGAACAGGGGCTGGGGTTTTATTTTATCTCTTCATTGTACCAAAGAAGGTCAATTCCTTCAGACCAGTTCCGGATCTATCATTATTGAATCGTTATGTTAGGATACCAACATTCAAGATGGTTACTGTAGGACTATCCTGCCTTTTGTTTAGCAAGGGCATTATATGTCTACAATAGATTTACAGGATGTGTATCTGCATATTCCGATTCATCCAGATCACTTTTAGTGTCTGAGATTCTCTTTTTAGACAAGCATTACCAGTTTTTTGGCACTACCGTTTGGCCTAGTCTCAGTTCCAAGAATTTTTTTCAAAGGTTCTCGGTGCCCTTCTTTCTGTAATCAGAGAACAGGGTTTTGGTATTTCCTTATTTGGACGATATCTTGGTACTTGCTCAGTCTTCTCATTTTTCGAAGAATCTCATACGAATCGACTTGTGTTGTTTCTTCAAGTTCATGGTTGGAGGATCAATTTACCAATCAATTCATTGATTCCTCAGACAAGGGTAACCTTTTTAGGTTTCTAGATAGATTCAGTGTCTATGACTCTGTCCTTGTCAGACAAGAGAAGTTTAACATTGATATCAGCTTGTCAAAACCTTCAGTCACAATCATTCCCTTTGGTAGCCTTATGCATGGAAATGTTGGGTCTTAGGACTGCCGCATCAGATGCGATCTCCTTTGCTCGTTTTCACATGCGACCTCTTCAGCTCTGTATGCTGAACCAATGGTGCAGGGATTACTCAAAGATATCTCAATTAATATCTTTAAACCGATTTTACGACACTCTCTGACATGGTGGACAGATCACCATCATTTAGTTCAGGGGGCTTCTTGTTCTTCCGACCTGGACTATAATCTCAACAGATGCAAGTCTTACAGGTTGGGGAGCTGTGTGGGGGTATCTGATGGCACAAGGGGTTTGGGAATCTCAGGAGGTGAGATTTCCGATCAATATTTTGGAACTCCGTGCAATTTTCAGAGCTCTTCAGTCTTGGCCTCTTCTGAAGAGAGAGTTGTTCATTTGTTTTCAGATAGACAATGTCACAACTGTGGCATACATCAATCATCAAGGAGGGACTCACAGTCCTCTGGCTATGAAAGAAGTATCTCGAATTTTGGTTTGGGCGGAATCCAGCTCCTGTCTAATCTCTGCGGTTCATATCCCAGGTATGGACAATTGGAAAGCGGATTATCTCAGTCGCCAAACGTTGCATCCGGGCGAATGGTCTCTTCACCCAGAGGTATTTCTTCAGATTATTCAAATGTTGGAACTTCCAGAAATAGATCTGATGGCTTCTCATCTAAACAAGAAACTTCCCAGGTATCTGTCCAGATCCCGGGATCCTCAGGCGGATGCAGTGGATGCATTATCACTTCCTTGGAAGTATCATCCTGCCTATATCTTTCCGCCTCTAGTTCTTCTTCCAAGAGTAATCTCCAAGATTCTGAAGGAATGCTCGTTTGTTCTTCTGGTAGCTCCGGCATGGCCTCACAGGTTTTGGTATGCGGATCTTGTCCGGATGGCCTCTTGCCAACCGTGGACTCTTCCGTTAAGACCAGACCTTCTGTCTCAAGGTCCTTTTTTCCATCAGGATCTGAAATCCTTAAATTTAAAGGTATGGAGATTGAACGCTTGATTCTTGGTCAAAGAGGTTTCTCTGACTCTGTGATTAATACTATGTTTCAGGCTAGTAAATCTGTATCCAGAGAGATATATTATAGAGTCTGGAAGACTTATATTTCTTGGTGTCTTTCTCATCATTTTTCTTGGCATTCTTTTAGAATACCGAGAATATTACAGTTTCTTCAGGATGGTTTAGATAAGGGTTTGTCCGCAAGTTCCTTGAAAGGACAAATCTCTGCTCTTTCTGTTCTTTTTCACAGAAAGATTGCTATTCTTCCTGATATTCATTGTTTTGTACAAGCTTTGGTTCGTATAAAGCCTGTCATTAAGTCAATTTCTCCTCCTTGGAGTTTGAATTTGGTTCTGGGGGCTCTTCAAGCTCCTCCATTTGAACCTATGCATTCATTGGACATTAAATTACTTTCTTGGAAAGTTTTGTTCCTTTTGGCCATCTCTTCTGCCAGAAGAGTTTCTGAATTATCTTCTCTTTCTTGTGAGTCTCCTTTTCTGATTTTTCATCAGGATAAGGCGGTGTTGCGAACTTCTTTTGAATTTTTACCTAAGTTGTGAATTCCAACAACATTAGTAGAGACATTGTGGTTCCTTCATTATGTCCTAATCCTAAGAATTCTAAGGAGAAATCTTTGCATTCTTTGGATATTGTTAGAGCTTTGAAATATTATGTTGAAGCTACTAAGTCTTTCCGAAAGACTTCTAGTTTATTTGTTATCTTTTCCGGTTCTAGAAAGGCCAGAAAACTTCTGCCATTTCTTTGGCATCTTGGTTGAAATCTTTTAATTCATCTTGCCTATGTTGAGTCGGGTAAAACTCCGCCTCAGAGGATTACAGCTCATTCTACTAGGTCAGTTTCTACTTTCTGGGCGTTTAGGAATGAAGCTTCGGTTGATCAGATTTGCAAAGCGGCAACTTGGTCCTCTTTGCATACTTTTACCAAATTCTACCATTTTGATGTATTTTCTTCTTCTGAAGCAGTTTTTGGTAGAAAAGTACTTCAGGCAGCGGTTTCAGTTTGAATCTTCTGCTTATGTTTTTCATTAAACTTTATTTTGGGTGTGGATTATTTTCAGCAGGAATTGGCTGTCTTTATTTTATCCCTCCCTCTCTAGTGACTCTTGTGTGGAAAGATCCACATCTTGGGTAGTCATTATCCCATACGTCACTAGCTCATGGACTCTTGCTAATTACATGAAAGAAAACATAATTTATGTAAGAACTTACCTGATAAATTCATTTCTTTCATATTAGCAAGAGTCCATGAGGCCCGCCCTTTTTTGTGGTGGTTATGTTTTTTTTTGTATAAAGCACAATTATTCCAATTCCTTATTTTATATGCTTTCGCACTTTTTTCTTATCACCCCACTTCTTGGCTATTCGTTAAACTGAATTGTGGGTGTGGTGAGGGGTGTATTTATAGGCATTTTAAGGTTTGGGAAACTTTGCCCCTCCTGGTAGGAATGTATATCCCATACGTCACTAGCTCATGGACTCTTGCTAATATGAAAGAAATGAATTTATCAGGTAAGTTCTTACATAAATGATGTTGTTTGGTGGTTTTGCACAAAGTGCTCTGTGAGCTTTTTCTATTGGATGGTCAGGAGAAACTGCTGTACCATTTATTGTCCTAAATAGGTCTTGTAATTGGCTGCTGGTAAGATGGACTCAGGAACACCTCTAATACAGAGATTATTCTTGCATCACCTGTTATTTAGGTCCTCCACCATTAGGTAACAAATTGTTTCATCTTGAGTGTAGAAGAGTTGTGAAACCTATTGTAGATCTTGGGTAGCAGTCATGTGGCTGTCTTCTAGTGTGGTAAACCCTTCAATCCAACTTGCTTATGTATTTTTTATCTCCTCAAAGAGGTAGCACATCTTTGACATAATTTATATCTTATTTTCCTTTGAAGATAATAGATTCAAATCTTCCTTGGTGATGGTACTTGAAGTGTTCTCAGTTGGTGGTTGATGTATTTGTATATCAGTAACTGTAACTGTTTTGTGAGCTTGCACCCCTTTAGGTGGTAGTGTGTGGTCAGCCTGTTTCAAGTATTAGTTAATCATCTTTGATTTTTGTAGGTCTTCTGGTTTATTTTGTTTCTTGCTAGACATAACCAATGTATTTTAATATTAATGTAGGGTTTATGCAGAGGTAAGAGATATTTCAGTTTAGGAAATTATTGTGTGCAACAAGAATGCTGTCTCTCCACTTAGATCCTGCACAGTATATAAAGTGAGGCTGTTCGGTGCAACAAGCCTAAAAAAATACAATACAGAGTAGATGCACTCTAGGTTAATGTATGTCCAAATGTGACACCGCAAAATTGCATGCAGGATCTCTTGGGGAGCCTGTTGAGGATTGCCAGAGAATATGACTACTGGATGAGTTTCTCACTGTACGAGGTAATGTAGTGGGTTTGCAAGGCTTTTTGTAAAATTCGTGTGAGGGCTGGGTGCTGGCTAGTCTCAATGAAGTGTGAGGGTAGCAACATTAGAATGCTGAAGGAGCAGTACTCTATGGCAGTGTTTCTCAACAATGGTCCTCAAGTACCCCCAACAGGGCAGGTTTCATTATAGCTGAACTAGACCACATGTGAAATAATTAGGTGATCAGTAAACCGTGTTTACTAACCTACTCTCTCCCATCAGCTGATTATTTCACCTGTGCTCTAGTTCAGCTATAAAGAAAACTTGACCTGTTGGGGGTACTTGAGGACCGTGATTGAGAAACACTGCTCTATGGGGTGTGTGCTCGGGATGACATTATCTCCAGTCCAGGTCTAGTTGTTCATCTAATGTCACTCAGAGTAGCTCACCATAACCCTGCTGTTCCTGCTGGTGTATGCCGTGCTGAGCCTCAGATCCAGCAAACCTACCCCAGCCTCCCCCAGCCATCCACAGGTCCCCCACTCTAAAGAATGTAGTTATCCCAACCTTGAGGCAAGCTCTGGCTTTCACTCATTCAGCCTGTACAAGCATATAAAAGCCTACCTTGGCATGAAGGCATTTGATTGTCGCAAGGTTTTAACATGCTTGAGGCCCCTCTGAGATCCGGCAGCTATCAGTAAGTGTTGGAATAGTTATGCCGGAGTTCTGTGCAGATATCTAGCGATGTCAGCCGCGGGTAGTGGGGTGTTGAGGCGCAAAGTGAGATGTCTCGTAGGTGTTTGTGGCCGCAGATGACCTATTGCTAGTGCCTTTAGGCAGAAGATTCTTGTCTGTTCCCAAGTACTTTAGGGCATTCCTTCATGCCTTTGCTGTATAGTGATGGGGCTGTAGGCTGCAGATAGGTTGCTGTATTTAAATCTGGGGGAATCAGGGCCTGGGAGCTAATGCATTAAGAGGCCATCATCCAGTGTGGCTTAGCTGCGCCCCCCCCCCCCCCCCCACCAAATATTTTCTAAAGTCCCGGGACTGCTCTTATCTGTAATAAGAGCTCAGGGTTTGTTTTTGTTTTTTTTAACCTGGGTGACATCTTGGTATAGGCTCCATTTAGCTTATTTTTCAAGAATTGAAGAATCAATTTTCCAAAGAGTTTCCTCATTCCAGGATTATATTCCTAGGCATCATTATTGACTCAGTCTCTAAACTATCTTTGACAGACCATAGGAGGCAGAAGATAATCTCCGTTTGTTTTAATCTTTAGTTCTTTTTTTATTCATAGTTCTTTGCATGGAGGTATTATGTCTGATGATTGCTGCATCATATGCTATTCCATTTGTTTGGTTTCTTGAGGCCTTTTCAGCTTTGTTTGTTTTGTCTGGAATGCAGGGGTCAGCTTTCTCAGAAAATTCTTTTGAATTTCTGAGCAAAACTATTCCTGTTTTTCTGGTGGCTTAATCTTCAGTGCATTGTTATGGTTTTCTCAAGGGAGGGTACCTATAAATGTTTAGAAATCCTATGCAATCTTCAGGGCTTTTCAGAGCTGGCTTTTGTTGAAGAAAGACTTTTCTGAGTTTCTAATCAGACAATGTCACTGTGGTGGCTTACTCCTTTCATCAAGAGGGAACTTGCAACTCTCTGGCAATGAGGGAGGTGTCTTGAATTCTGTCTTGGGACTAATCTCTGTTCAGTTTACGCAGTTCTTATTCCATGAGTGAGCCTTTGGGAAGCAGGCTTCTCAGTCGCTAGTCTCTTTATCCAGGGGAGTGGCCTTTTTATCTGGAAGTTTTCTATCAGATTGCAGATTGATGAAGTCTCCCAGAAATAGATCTGATGACTATTCGGTTGAACAACAAGCTCCACAGATATTTTCAGAGTTTTAGGGGTCCACGGACAGAGTTTGTGGTTGCTCTAGTAGATTCCTATTTGTTTTGTCTGGCGTATATCATTCCATCTCTTGTTCTGTTTCCAAAAGTGATAGCCAGGATCAAGCAGGAAGTATTATCAGTAATTCTGATTGCTCCAGTTTGGCCTCACAGTACTTGGTTTGCCGATCTGGTGCAGATATCCAGTTATCCTCAGTGGCCTTTTTCTCTGTGCCATGACCTGTCTCAAAGGCTGTTTTTTTACCAGGTTCTAAAATCTCTCAACTTGATTGCTCTAAACTCTTTACTTCTGATATTGAATCCTAGATTCATTTTTAAAATTCAATATTTTGTCTCTTTCACTTTTCTTTCTCTACTTACTTTACTAGTTTGCCAAAGTTCCTGGCATTCTCAATTTTGTTCCAGCTGTAGTCAGGATCCAGTCAGTGGAAAAAAACAATTTATCCTCTTTGGAACCTCAATGTTGTTCTAAGAATATTACAGGTTGCTCTTTATGAGCCCATGCACTATTTGGATACTCAGTTTTCTGTCTTGGAAGGTTTTGCTTCTTTTAACAATTCCTGCTGTTAGAAGAATTTCTGAATTGTCTACTCTTTTCTGTGAGCCTCCTTATCTGGTATTTCATCCAGATAAGGTGGTTTTGAGATCTCGTTTGATTTCTTTAAGAGGTGTCTTTAGACAATTTTAATCATGAATTTTCTTGTGCTTTCTTTTTGTCCTAAACCAAAGGATTCTACGGAGAGGCTTCTTCAATGTTGTTACATCTTTAAATTTCTATTTGCAGGCTTCTAAGGATTTTAACTAATCCTCTTGTTTATTATTTTTCTGGTTCTAGAAAGGGTTAGACGTCAACAGCTATTTTGTTGGCTTCCTGACTGAAGCTTTTGATTTATAAGCTATCTTGGAGGCAGGTTTCTCTCCTCCTTAACTTTTTATTGCCCATTCTACTAGGTCAGATGTTTTTTCCTAGGCTTTTTAGAATTAGTATTCTGTTTATCAAATTGGCAAGGCAGCTGCTTGGGTCCATACGAGTGTTGCCTATCGGGTAGCTTATCTGCTTTACAAGCTGAAGGCTGCATGTTTGAGCATAGTTATGGGTGCTGGTTCTTATTTACTTTTACAAATGTTTACTCTTAAGTGGCTTTTGGTAGGGTTTTGAATATACAGTATATGTAATTAAATATTATTTTGTCCTGCCCTCATTATTTGTGGACTCCACAGCTTGGGTATTATTTTCCCAGAGGTAATGGCTTATGGACTCTCACCACCTTTATGAAAGAAAATATAATTTATGCTTACCTGATAAATGAATTTCTTTCACAAGACATGGCTATTTTTTGACAGATTTTAATTATATATTTTTTTTTAAGTGTGCACCTCTTTTGTCTCTGCTCCTTTTTTTTTTGTTCTTGTTCTTTCCTACCTTTGTTCTTCTCCTTACTTTACCAGTGAGGAGGGAGGGTTTTTAAGGGCTCTTGGATTTTTGAGAATCTTTGCCTCCTCCTAGTGGTAATGAATGGAATTCCTAGGAGTAATGGCTCATGGACTCTCACCACCATTAAGGAAAGTAACTAAGGAAAGCATAAAATATATTTTCTATACAGAATCTATCGCTAGAGTTTTCTATTTTGAGGGAGGAAGTTACCAATCAGCTTAGATATAGGGTAACAAGTCTTTAGTGAAATACTAAACTTCAGCCAAATGAAATGATCAAATCCAGAGTTTTAGTGAAGTTTGTGAAAAATTAAGGTTGTGTCTGATAAAAGCTAGTTGGCATTTTTAGAAGCTTCATAAAATTTCATAATCTCTATCATAGATAAAAAATATTATAACTTGGACAAAAGATGTATTACAATTCTCAGATCTATGCAAAGTATTATCATGCTCTTGCTGAATCTGTATAATCTTAAATCTCAGGACTCCAACTATATTCAGTGAAATTCAAAATCAGATTGCCATGTGAGACTCTTATAAAATAAATATAATATATATATATAATATATGTTGAACTCCACATATGCTGCAATATAACTAAGCTTTTCACTATGCAATATATTCACACTAATTACTAATAAGAATTACAGGAGAAACACACACCTGTTTCTCTACAACATTCAACTCAATAATACTGAACCGATGTGTCTAATCCAGATCAAACATTTAATTTGACTCAAATGGGGATTAGTTTACAGTAGAGGTAGCTGTTAAAACAATTCAAGCCCTGTGCATTTTCCTGATTACTTTGTTATGAAATCATCATACAAGTCACAACATGAGGATAGTGAAAAATTAACATAATTATACATCAGTTTAGTTCTGGGTTGATTTTTGTAGATGTTACTTAAACTCAATTTGAAGATGACAGTGTATATATTAAATTAAGGGGGCATTTTAAGATTCCAGTATTTTAGTAGTGCTAGTATTAATACTATTCAAAGTGTAACTAAATTAATTAAAAAGTTTAGATTTTGGAAAAATTCTGGAGTTTGGAATTATGGATTTGGGGAATTGTACCTGTGTGTATATATGTATATATATATATATATATATATATATATATATATATATATATATATATATATATTTATTTATATATAAGTATATATATTTTGTAGTTAAAAAAGGAGAGCGCCACACACTGAGAAATATATATTTTAGTTACTTAGTTGCAATCAACTAAAGATTTTATGCCACTAGTATATATTAGGTATCTAATCACTTGATTAAGGGCTGAACTGCAGTTGTTTTTAGGAACAAGAAAGGTTGTATGAGAGTATATAAACAGCGCTGTATACAGCAAATATAAACTAGACATACACAATGTGTAGAAAAAACACACCTTATTTTACTAACAGACCATGTCTTAAAACATTTAAAAAGATATAACATATACCTATTCACAAAGCAATAGTATTAAATGTTGCTATTGTATATAGCCCTAACACATAGGTTAAAAAACTATTTGCACAATGGAGGGCAAATTAAAGTTTTTGAGATGAAATGGAGCACTATTGTCCCCACTTTCATACAATATACAAATTTACAACATACAAATATGCAGTATTAAATCACAAGTATAAAAACCTTTTAAAAAAACTAAATATCATATAATACTCTGTTAAATGAAGAGCGAGAGAAACTGCAAAGACTTGCCTGGCCAGACTCTGTGTATACGTTACCACTACTAGTTTCAATTACACCTGAGGAAGGGGTGTGGCCCTGAAACTAGTAGTGGTAACGTATACACAGAGTCTGGCCAGGCAAGTGTTTGCAGTTTCTCTCGCTCTTCATTTATCAGAGTATTATATGATATTTAGTTTTTTTAAAGGTTTTTATACTTGTGATTTAATACTGCATATTTGTATGTTGTAAATTTGTATATTGTATGAAAGTGGGGACAATAGTGCTCCATTTCATTTCAAAAACTTTAATTTGCCCTCCATTGTGCAAATAGTTTTTAAACCTATGTGTTAGGACTATATACAATAGCAACATTTAATACTATTGCTTTGTGAATAGGTATATGTTATATCTTTTTAAATGTTCTAAGACATGGTCTGTCAGTAAAATAAAGTTTCTTTCATGTAATTGGCAAGAGTCCATGAGCTAGTGAGGTATGGGATATACAATCCTACCAGGAGGGGCAAAGTTTCCCAAACCTCAAAATGCCTATAAATACACCCCTCACCACACCCACAATTCAGTTTTACAAACTTTGCCTCCTATGGAGGTGGTGAAGTAAGTTTGTGCTAAGATTTCTACGTTGACATGCGCTTCTCAGCATTTTGAAGCCCGATTCCTCTCAGAATACAGCGAATGTCAGAGGGACGTGAAGGGAGTATCACCTATTGAATGCGATGATTTCCCTAACAGGGGTCTATTTCATAGGTGTGATGAGAGCAGGAAGTGATGTCACTAGTTGGGGGTGGGGCTTAGGTCCGGTACTCTGTGTTGCAGTTAGTTAGTACAATCAACCTGACTAGATGTATGTTTCTATGCTCTGTAATAAAATAGAGTTGTACCATCATTCCTGTTTCCTGCATATGTCCTGCATCTCATGACATGGTGTCAGAAGTTCTGGCCTACGCTTCTGTTCCTGATCGATGACGATGTCAAAGTTTACCCCACTCGAGCCTTTTGACTTCTCTCAGCCTGCAGCTTGGCCCACATGGCGTCAGCGGTTTCAGCGCTTCAGGATTGCTTCCAAGCTGGACAAGGAGAGTGGTGAAGTACAAGTTAATTCTCTTTTATACTCTATGGGGAAAGATGTGGAGCCAGTGTTCAATGCTTTTACTTTCCAAGAAGGGGAAGAATTTAACTTTGATATAGTTATGGATAAACTCAGTGCCCACTTTGTGCCCAAAAGAAATGTGATTCATGAGAGAGCTTGTTTTCACAAACGTAATCAGCGTGTGGGAGAATCGGTGGAGTCATTTGTGCGCAGCCTGTATGAACTAGCTGAATTCTGTGCGTTTGGTGTTGCTAAAGAAGAGTAAATCAGAGACAGAATAGTTATTGGAATTGCAGATGCTGAAGTCTCACTGAAGCTGCAGTTAGAGCCTGATTTAACATTAGATGGGGCTATTAGGATGGCCCGCCAGAGTGAACTGGTGAAAAAGCAAAGTGCTGATCTGAGGTCTGAGAGTATTGTGGATGAAGTGCAACAGTTCAAGAAAGCAGCTAGTAAAAGGTACAGTGTGAGCGGTAGATCTAAAATAATGGATAGACCTAGAAGTGGATGGGCGCAGCATGCCCGATGCACACGGTGCTACCGTGCCCATGATCAGAGTGTTATATGCCCGGCCAGAGATAAAAGATGCAGAAAATGTAACAGAATGGGCCATTTTGAAGTGGTGTGTAAAACTGAATACATTAAGGAGATGCAGGTGGACAGTGACCAGGAGGGTCAGGAAGTGTCTTTTGTAGGGTCTGTTGTGGAACGGCCAAGCTCAGAGGAAGATTGGAAGGTTACTTTTACTGTAATGGGAGCCAAAGTTGATTTTAAAATTGACACAGGAGCAGATATCACTGTAATGTCTTTTGCTGCATTTATGAAACTGCCTCGACAGCCCCAGCTGGCGAAGGTTACTACAAATATCCATAGTCCTGGTGGCCGCATTGATTGTGCGGGGAAATTTCTTGCCAGCTGTGAGTACAAGCAAAGGAAATTCACTATGTGGGTGCATGTGATTCGAGGTCAGTGTGTTAGCAATTTATTGAGCAGAAAAGCAGCCTGTGACTTGGGCCTCGTGGCCAGAGTGAATGAGATCTCCGAACATATGTTTGGCGAATTGGGCCTACTGAATTGCAAACCAGTCCGTATAGCACTTAAAAGTGACACAGTCCCATACAGTATTTCTACTCCCCGTAGAATTCCATTCCCGCTCATGCCTCAAGTGGAGAAGGAGCTTATGCGCATGAAGTCTATGGGGGTTATTGAAGAGGTTGTTGACGCAACTGATTGGTGTGCCCCCATTGTTCCTGTTGCAAAGAAAAACGGAAAGGTGCGCATCTGTGTGGACCTGAAAAGGTTGAATGAGGCAGTGAAGAGAGAGAGATTTGTGCTGCCGACATTAGAAGATATAGCTCCAAAGTTGGCTGGGTGAAGTTCTTTTCTACATTGGACGCTCCTAGCGGCTTTTGGCAGATCCCCCTGGATCCAAAGTGCCGCAAACTGACTACCTTTATCACACCGGTAGGTCGGTTTTGCTTCTGCAGACTCCCCTTTGGGATATCCTCTGCTCTTGAAATCTTTCAAAGGGAAATGAGTTCTCTCCTGAGTGACCACGTGGGCACAGCAGTTGTCATGGACGACATTCTAGTGTATGGGTCTACAGTGGAGGAGCATGATCAGTGTTTAAGTTGTGTGCTGCAGGCTATCAAAGAGTCTGGGCTGAAGTTAAATAAAGAAAAATATCATTTTAGGAAAACTGAATTATGTTACTTTGGGCATATTATCAATGGGGATGGCATCAAACCAGACCCCGAGAAAATTCGTGCTATTGAACAGATGAAATGTCATGCTCAGCTGCTGGGAAGCTCTGCAGTCCTCTCTGTGAGCTTGATTGACAGGTGTCTGAGCCACCCCTTCCTGATGATGTCACAACCAGGCTTTTTATTCTGGTTTCCTGTTTCTCCAGTGTCCGTTTGTTTGTTAACTTTGAGGCTTCTGTTAGGATTTCGCTGAGGAATCTCTCTAACTGCGGCTTTTCTGTTGCCAATCTCTTCAAGGACTTACTATGCTGGATTAACCTTCAACCTCCTGAATACCTGTCTCCAAACAATGCAAGTACTGTTTTTTTTGTGAAACTTTCAAACTTCCTGTTTACCTGCTGCAATCCCTGCATATTCAGACTACTCTGTGTAGTGCAAACTATTCAAATACTGTTATTTCTGTGAATCCTTCAATCTGCATGTTTACCTGTTTCCAAACTCTGCAAGTTCTGACAACACAGTGTTAACCTTCAAACTACCTGATTACATGTTGTTAATTCTGCAAGTTCTGACTACACAGTGTTTACCCTCAAACTGCCTGATTACCTGTTGCATACTCTGCAAAGACTGTCTACCCAGAGTTAACCCTCAAACTGCCTGATTACCTGTTGCATACTCTGCAAAGACTGTCTACACAGTGTTAACCTTCAGACTGCCTGATAACAAATGACCTAATCCTGCATTATTAACTGTTTCCTGCTTTACCCTTCTTCTGTCTGAGTATAAGTGACTTTCCCTGCTCTCCTGATTCTGTGGAAGGCATTTCCTGAAACCAGTTCCTTATTCAGAAGTCTATCTGGCTGATATCATGAATTACTTTGGCACAGGCTAACCCTGCTCCATATCGTGAGTACTTTGTTTTTTGGAGGTTGTTGTGGGGTCACGTCCTGGATTAAACTCAGAGTGCAAGGGTGTTGTTTAAGTTCGCCCTTGCATTTGGGTCTACTTCTGTATATTTCCTAACCTGACAGTACAAACGGACCATAATATGGACCCTGACGAGTTATCCAGGGCTGTGGCTCTACAAGGGCAACTTCTAGGAAATCATTCTGCTCATTTGCAATCTTTGGATTCCAAGCTTGACCAGATTACTGCTCTGCTACATAACCTCTCCGCTCCTTCTCAAGCGACGGTGACTCCTGCTGCCACTGCTACTAGCACCAATGCTGTCTTTAATCCACCTCAAACTGTTGGATAGAATATACCACGAATCCCACTTCCAGATAAATATGACGGTAATCCAGAAGAATGCAGTGGATTCCTTAATCAGTGTCGTTTACACTTCAGAAACAATCCTCAAGTTTTTTCCAATTCTACTTCCAAAATCACCTTTATTATTTCTCTCTTGAAGGGTAAGGCTCTATCCTGGGTGTCCCCTCTTTTAGAGAAGAATGATCCGTTACTACAGGATGTGGAATTATTTGTGTCCATTTTTTCTTCTGTTTTCGACAAGCCTGGGAGGTCTGCAGCTGCTGAGGCAGGATTGATGGATCTGAGACAGGGATCCCTTTCGGTAGCTCAATATGCTATTGAATTCAGGACTTTAGCCGCAGAAACTGATTGGAACCATGGAGCCTTATGGGCAGCCTTTCGCAAAGGACTTTGCGAACGCATTAAGGATGAACTAGTATTTCGGGAACTCCCCGATTCATTGGAGGGTCTTATCAATTTATGTATTACTCTTGACGCCCGGCATTCTGAACATCTTCAGGAGAGAGATAGGAATCGGAGATCCTTTGTTAAATCTTCATTTCGTCCTCCTATTCGAACCTCAAGTCTTTCTAATAATAATTCCCAATCTCCTGAGTCTGTGGAACCCATGGAAGTAGGAGCTATTAAATTTTTCAGAAGCTGAACGCCATAGAAGGCGTACTCTTTGGTTATGTCTGTATTGTGGTACCAAAGGACATTTACTGAAGGATTGTCCTATCCGGCCAGTAAAAGCCAAGGCTTAACTTTTGATAGAGGGACAGAATTAAGCCAGAATCCCATGTCTTCCCTCAATTCTAAACTTTTTGTTCCTGCAACTATCTCTTTTGGAAACACCAAGTTTCGAGCTCAAGCTCTCATCGATTCTGGAGCTGCTGGAGTATTCATTGATTCTAACTTTGCTGACTCTCTCAGGATTCCTCTTCAAGCCAAGAAACAGTTAATTAAGGTAACTACTGTCAGTGGACAGCCTCTAGGTACTGGTATCATAAAGCATTCTACCATTCCTCTTCTTTTGACTGTGGGCATACTTCATTCTGAAATTATTCGTTTTGATGTCATCTCTTCTCCCCACATACCATTGATTCTGGGGTTACCTTGGTTGCAGCTTCATGATCTAGTTTTCTCATGGTCTAAAGGAGAACTTATTTCCTGGGGAACTACCTGTTTCAAACATTGCCTGCAAAATCCCTCTAAACCATCCAGTCCTGTCGTAGCTATGGTAGAAGTTCCTGAATCATTGCCCAATTACTATCATGCCTTTAGTGATGTGTTTTCTAAAAAAGAGGCTGAGACGTTACCTCCACACCGGATATTTGACTGTCCTATCGAATTGTATTCAGGGGCTCCTCTACCTAAGGGAAGGACCTATCCCCTCTTTCGTCAAGAAAATGTCTCTCTTGAGGAATACATAAAGGACAACTTAGCCAGAGGATTCATTCGTCCTTCCTCTTCACCTGTGTGTGCAGGTTTTTTCTTCATTGGGAAAAAAGATGGAGGTCTTCGTCCCTGTATTGATTATCGAGCCTTGAATCAGATTACTGTCAAAAACAGCTATCCTTTGCCGCTCATTTCTGAGTTATTCGATCGTCTTCAAGGTGCTTCTATTTTTTCCAAGTTAGA
The DNA here is from genome assembly GCF_027579735.1 of Bombina bombina. Lineage (NCBI taxonomy): Eukaryota > Metazoa > Chordata > Amphibia > Anura > Bombinatoridae > Bombina > Bombina bombina. Next base: position 250,289,426 of record NC_069499.1, on the reverse strand, counting down.
TCTCCGTGGGGCCTACAATCTGGTCAGAATCCGTAAAGGAGACGAATGGAAGACGGCATTTAACACTAGATTTGGTCACTATGAGTATCTAGTAATGCCATTTGGATTGTGCAATGCACCAGCAGTATTTCAGCACTTTGTTAACGAAATCTTCAGAGATTATCTAAATCAATTTGTTATCATTTACCTCGATGACATTCTAATCTATTCAAAAACATTACAGGAACATGTACATCATGTAAGACTGGTTCTTCAGAGGTTACGAGACAATTCCCTGTTCGCTAAATTGGAGAAATGCTCTTTTCATCAGAGTTCCATCCCCTTTTTGGGGTATATCATTTCTGAATCAGGTTTTGAGATGGATCCTGCTAAACTGTCGGCTATCAAGGACTGGCCCAGACCAACTACTCTTAAATCCCTGCAGAGGTTTCTTGGCTTTGCCAATTACTATAGAAAGTTTATAAAGAACTTTGCTGACATCACGTCTCCACTCACTTCTCTTACTAAGAAAGGGCAAAATTGTAAGAACTGGTCCTCTTCGGCAGTACAGGCTTTTGAAACTCTAAAATCAGCATTTTCTTCTGCACCTCTTCTCAGTCATCCAATTCCTGATTTCCAGTTTATTTTGGAGGTTGACGCTTCCTCTATAGCAGCTGGAGCTGTTCTCTCCCAACGTGATCCGACTACCAGCAAGATACATCCTGTGGCGTTCCTTTCGAAAAAATTCAATCCTGCCGAGTTAAATTATGATGTGGGCAATAAGGAGCTTTTGGCTATAAAATTAGCTTTGGATGAATGGAGGCATTGGTTAGAGGGTACCAGTCAACCTTTTTTCATTCTGACAGATCACAAGAATCTTTTATACCTCCAAACAGCTACATGTCTCAATCCTCGTCAGGCTCGATGGGCCTTGTTCTTCTCCAGGTTTAATTTTGTACTTTCCTATGTTCCTGGTTCAAAAAATTCCAAGGCAGATGCTTTATCTAGGCAGTTCCAATCTTCTGAACCTTCTCCATTGGATTCAGAACCTATACTACGTCCAGTCAAAGTTTTGGCTCAAGTATCCTCTTTTCCAGTACAGGCTTTACATGCTGCTCAAGTCCGGGTACCATCTTCTTGCAAACTACCTTCTGGTATCCTGTATGTACCCAAAGGATTACGTCTTAAGCTTCTACGTTGGGCTCATGACAACATTTCAGCAGGTCATCCGGGAATAACCAATACGTTGTGGAAACTGAAGCAGCATGTTTGGTGGTCCACTATGAGGAGGGATGTTAAGGATTATATTACTGCTTGTAGTTCTTGTGCTTCGAACAAACAATCTTCTCATCGACCGTTTGGTCTATTACACCCTCTTCCTATTCCTCATTACCCTTGGTCTCACTTATCCATGGACTTTGTTACAGATCTTCCTGTTTCTGCTGGAAATACAACCATTTGGGTAGTGGTGGATCGGTTCTCCAAGTCTGCTCACTTCATACCTCTTCCAGGCTTGCCTACAGCTCAAAGACTTTCTGAACTCTTTGTTCTACATATATCTCGTTTACATGGTTTTCCCACTGACATAGTCTCAGATCGTGGAGTCCAATTTGTTTCCAAATTTTGGAGGTCTTTTTGTAAACACTTCAGAATCAACATATCACTTTCTACTGCACACCATCCTCAATCCAACGGACAGACTGAGCGTGTAAATCAAGCCTTGGAATCTTTTCTAAGACATTATGTAGACCATCACCACTCCAACTGGTCTGTTATTGCCTTTGGCGGAATTAGCTCACAACTCACGTTATAACGCCTCATTACAGACCTCTCCCTTTAAGGCAGCTTATGGATTTGAACCTAGAACCTTTCCTATGATTACCAGTTCTACTGAAGTCCCTGGAGCAGATCGTATAGTGAAAAATCTCAGTAATCACTGGCAACTCATTCGTCAAAATCTACTCTCTTCTTCCTTAAGACATAAGAAATATGCTGATCGCAGAAGGTGCAAGGCTCCTTTACTTCGTACTGGAGACAGAGTATTTTTATCCACCAGATTCATACGTCTAAAACAACATTGTACCAAGTTGGGTCCTAAGTACATTGGACCTTTTCGAATTGTTTCCGAGTTTGTTCTTCTGCATACCGCCTGGCCTTACCCAAGATTCTCAAGATCCATCCAGTATTTCATGTCTCCCTACTCAAGCCAGTCATCTACAATCGGTACTCTATCAAGAGTAAACCACCTCCTCCACTTTCCGTAGAGGGAACTTCTGAGTTTGAAGTCAGCCAGATTCTCGATTCCAAGCTACGGGGCAATCGGCTGTACTACCTGGTCCATTGGAAGGGTTATCCTATCTCTGAACGATCTTGGGAACCGGCCTCTCATGTTCATGCTTCAGCTCTTGTCAAGTCTTTTCACAAGAAATACCCTGCCAGGCCCGGTCGGGTCCCCCGGAGGGGTCCTTGAGGAGGGGGCACTGTCACGCTCAGCTGCTGGGAAGCTCTGCAGTCCTCTCTGTGTGCTTGATTGACAGGTGTCTGAGCCACCCCTTCCTGATGATGTCACAACCAGGCTTTTTATTCTGGCTTCCTGTTTCTCCAGTGTCCGTTTGTTTGTTAACTTTGAGGCTTCTGTTAGGATTTCACTGAGGAATCTCTCTAACTGCTGCTTTTCTGTTGCCAATCTCTTCAAGGACTTACTATGCTGGATTAACCTTCAACCTCCTGAATACCTGTCTCCAAACAATGTACTGTTTGTTTTGTGAAACTTTCAAACTTCCTGTTTACCTGCTGCAATCCCTGCATATTCAGACTACTCTGTGTAGTGCAAACTATTCAAATACTGTTATTTCTGTGAATCCTTCAATCTGCATGTTTACCTGTTTCCAAACTCTGCAAGTTCTGACAACACAGTGTTAACCTTCAAACTACCTGATTACATGTTGTTAATTCTGCAAGTTCTGACTACACAGTGTTTACCCTCAAACTGCCTGATTACCTGTTGCATACTCTGCAAAGACTGTCTACTCAGAGTTAACCCTCAAACTGCCTGATTACCTGTTGCATACTCTGCAAAGACTGTCTACACAGTGTTAACCTTCAGACTGCCTGATAACAAATGACCTAATCCTGCATTATTAACTGTTTCCTGTTTTACCCTTCTTCTGTCTGAGTATAAGTGACTTTCCCTGCTCTCCTGATTCTGTGGAAGGCATTTCCTGAAACCAGTTCCTTATTCAGAAGTCTATCTGGCTGATATCATGAATTACTTTGGCACAGGCTAACCCTGCTCCATATCGTGAGTACTTTGTTTTTTGGAGGTTGTCGTGGGGTCACGTCCTGGATTAAACTCAGAGTGCAAGGGTGTTGTTTAAGTTCGCCCTTGCATTTGGGTCTACTTCTGGATATTTCCTAACCTGACATGAAAAGTCCTTCTGATGTACATGAGCTGAGACAGATATTGGGCCTTGTAAATTATGTGTGCAAGTTTCTTCCAGATGTATCAACAGTTCTACACCCTATCACAGAGTTGCTAAAGAAAGATGTTGCCTGGGTCTGGGGACCGTCACAAGAAAAATCTTTTATGCAGGCCAAGTCCCTGCTGGGGTCTGCCCCAGTGCTGGGGTTCTACGACCCTTCCAAAAAGACTGTGGCCTAGATTTGGAGTTTGGCGGTAGATGGGCTGTTAACGCTCCGCAGGCTTTTTTCTGGCCGCACCATAAAATTAACTCTGGTATCGAGAGTTCAAAAAAATGCTGCGTTAGGCTCCAAAAAAGGAGCGTAGAGCATTTTTACCGCAAATGCAACTCTCGATACCAGAGTTGCTTACGGACGCGGCCAGCCTCAAAAACGTGCTCGTGCACGATTCTCCCATAGGAAACAATGGGGCTGTTTGAGCTGAAAAAAAACCTAACACCTGCAAAAAAGCAGCGTTCAGCTCCTAACGCAGCCCCATTGTTTCCTATGGGGAAACACTTCCTACGTCTGCACCTAACACTCTAACATGTACCCCGAGTCTAAACACCCCTAACCTTACACTTATTAACCCCTAATCTGCCGCCCCCGCTATCGCTGACCCCTGCATTATATTATTAACCCCTAATCTTCCGCTCCGTAAACCGCCGCTACCTACGTTATCCCTATGTACCCCTAATCTGCTGCCCTAACATCGCCGACCCCTATATTATATTTATTAACCCCTAACCTGCCCCCCACAACGTCGCCGCCAGCTACCTACAATAATTAACCCCTAATCTTCCGACCGCAAAGCGCCGCCACCTACGTTATCCTTATGTACCCCTAATCTGCTGCCCCTAACACCGCCGACCCCTATATTATATTTATTAACCCCTAACCTGCCCCCCACAACGTCGCAGACACCTGCCTACACTTATTAACCCCTAATCTGCCGAGCGGACCTGAGCGCTACTATAATAAAGTTATTAACCCCTAATCCGCCTCACTAACCCTATCATAAATAGTATTAACCCCTAATCTGCCCTCCCTAACATCGCCGACACCTAACTTCAATTATTAACCCCTAATCTGACGACCGGAGCTCACCGCTATTCTAATAAATGTATTAACCCCTAAAGCTAAGTCTAACCCTAACACTAACACCCCCCTAAGTTAAATATAATTTTAATCTAACGAAATTAATTAACTCTTATTAAATAACTTATTCCTATTTAAAGCTAAATACTTACCTGTAAAAAAAAATCCTAATATAACTACAATATAAATTATAATTACATTGTAGCTATTTTAGGATTAATATTTATTTTACAGGCAACTTGGTAATTATTTTAACCAGGTACAATAGCTATTAAATAGTTAAGAACTATTTAATAGTTACCTAGTTAAAATAATAACAAAATTACCTGTAAAATAAATCCTAACCTAAGTTATAATTAAACCTAACACTACCCTATCAATAAATTAATTAAATAAAATACCTACAATTACCTACAATAAAACCTAACACTACACTATCAATAAATTAATTAAATACAATTCCTACAAATAAATACAATTACATAAACTAACTAAAGTACAAAAAATAAAAAAGAACTAAGTTACAAAAAATAAAAAAATATTTACAAACATAAGAAAAATATTACAACAATTTTAAACTAATTACACCTACTCTAAGCCCCCTAATAAAATAACAAAGCCCCCCAAAATAAAAAAAATGCCCTACCCTATTCTAAATTAATACATTTAAAAGCTCTTTTACCTTACCAGCCCTGAACAGGGCCCTTTGCGGGGCATGCCCCAAGAAAATCAGCTCTTTTGCCTGTAAAAAAAAACATACAATACCCCCCCCCAACATTACAACCCACCACCCACATACCCCTAATCTAACCCAAACCCCCCTTAAATAAACCTAACACTAAGCCCCTGAAGATCTTCCTACCTTGTCTTCACCATACCAGGTTCACCGATCGGTCCAGAAGAGCTCCTCCGATGTCCTGATCCAAGCCCAAGCGGGGGGCTGAAGAGGTCCATGATCCAGCTGAAGTCTTCATCCAAGCGGGGCAGAAGAGTTCTTCCATCCGATTGAAGTCTTCATCCAAGCGGCATCCATCCGGAGCGAAGCGGCAGCATCCTGAAGACCTCCACCGCGGAACATCCATCCTGGACGACGACTGAACGACGAATGACGGTTCCTTTAAATGACGTCATCCAAGATGGCGTCCCTCGAATTCCGATTGGCTGATAGGATTCTATCAGCCAATCGGAATTAAGGTAGGAATATTCTGATTGGCTGATGGAATCAGCCAATCAGAATCAAGTTCAATCCGATTGGCTGATCCAATCAGCCAATCAGATTGAGCTCGCATTCTATTGGCTGATCGGAACAGCCAATAGAATGCGAGCTCAATCTGATTGGCTGATTGGATCAGCCAATAGGATTGAACTTGATTCTGATTGGCTGATTCCATCAGCCAATCAGAATATTCCTACCTTAATTCCGATTGGCTGATAGAATCCTATCAGCCAATCGGAATTCGAGGGACGCCATCTTGGATGACGTCCCTTAAAGGAACCGTCATTCGTCGGGAGACGCTGGAAGAAGAGGATGGATCCGCGTCAGCTGCTTCCAGATGGACCCGCTCCGCACCGGATGGAAGAAGATCGAAGATGCCGCTTGGAGAAGATGTTTGCCGGTCTGGATGTCCTCTTCTTGCCGGATAGGAGGAAGACTTTGGAGCCTCTTCTGGACCTCTTCAGCACCGGATGCCAGGACGGATCGGTGATACCTGGATGGTGAAGACAAGGTAGGAAGATCTTCAGGGGCTTAGTGTTAGGTTTATTTAAGGGGGGTTTGGGTTAGATTAGGGGTACGTGGGTGGTGGGTTGTAATGTTGGGGGGGGGGTATTGTATGTTTTTTTTTACAGGCAAAAGAGCTGATTTTCTTGGGGCATGCCCCGCAAAGGGCCCTGTTCAGGGCTGGTAAGGTAAAAGAGCTTTTAAATGTATTAATTTAGAATAGGGTAGGGCATTTTTTTATTTTGGGGGTCTTTGTTATTTTATTAGGGGGCTTAGAGTAGGTGTAATTAGTTTAAAATTGTTGTAATATTTTTCTTATGTTTGTAAATATTTTTTTATTTTTTGTAACTTAGTTAGTTTATGTAATTGTAGTTATTTGTAGCATTTGTATTTAATTTATTTATTGATAGTGTAGTGTTAGGTTAATTGTAGGTAATTGTAGGTAGTTTATTTAATTAATTTATTGATAGGGTAGTGTTAGGTTTAATTATAACTTAGGTTAGGATTTATTTTACAGGTAATTTTGTTATTATTTTAACTAGGTAACTATTAAATAGTTCTTAACTATTTAATAGCTATTGTACCTGGTTAAAATAATTACAAAGTTGCCTGTAAAATAAATATTAATCCTAAAATAGCTATAATATAATTATAATTTATATTGTAGCTATATTAGGATTTATTTTACAGGTAAGTATTTAGCTTTAAATAGGAATAATTTATTTAATAAGAGTTAATTTATTTCGTTAGATTTAAATTATATTTAAGTTAGGGGGGTGTTAGTGTTAGGGTTAGACTTAGCTTTAGGGGTTAATACATTTATTATAGTAGCGATGAGCTCCGGTTGTCAGATTAGGGGTTAATAATTGAAGGTAGGTGTCGGCGATGTTAGGGAGGGCAGATTAGGGGTTAATACTATTTATGATTTATGATGGGTTAGTGAGGCGGGTTAGGGGTTACCTCGTTTAGGGGTACATAGGTAGTTTATGGGTGTTAGTGTACTTTAGGGTACAGTAGTTAAGAGCTTTATGAACCAGCGTTAGCCCAGAAAGCTCTTAACTCCTGCTATTTTCCGGCGGCTGGAGTTTTGTCGTTAGAGCTCTAACGCTCACTTCAGAAACGACTCTAAATACCAGCGTTAGAAAGATCCCATTGAAAAGATAGGATACGCAATTGACGTAAGGGGATCTGCGGTATGGAAAAGTTGCGGCTGAAAAGTGAGCGTTAGACCCTTTAATCACTGACTCCAAATACCGGCGGTAGCCTAAAACCAGCGTTAGGAGCCTCTAACGCTGGTTTTCACGGCTACCGCCGAACTCTAAATCTAGGCCTGTGGCTAGTGCTGATGCAAGCAGTTATGGGTTGGGGGCTGCTCTCCTGCAGTTAAATGAAAATAAACTACAGCCCATCGCTTACTGTTCCCGCACACTGACGGCTGCTGAGTCAAAATACGCTCAAATTGAGAAAGAGTGCCTGGCTGCAGTTTGGGCCTGTGAGCGCTTTCAGCGTTATCTAGTGGGTTTAGAGAAATTTAGTCTGGAGACTGACCATAAACTGCTAGTCCCTCTAATCAACTCTTATGATATCGACAAAACACCCTTAAGATGCCAGAGACATTTAATGAGACTACTCAGGTTCAATGTTCAGGCAGTGCATGTGCCGGGGAAACAACTGGTTGTTGCAGATACACTATCCAGGCTCCCGCTGGCTGCTGCTGAAGAATCCTCCACAGAATCGGATGTGAAAGTGTATGTTGATTCGGTTCTGGCCTCAAAGTCCATTTCTTCAAGGAAACTGTAAGAAATAAAGAAAGAGACATATTTGGACACAGATCTGCAAGAGGTTATAAAGTACATAAAAGGAGGCTGGCCCGAGAGCCGGGCAGCCTGGATGTCTTTATGTTCTTACCAGTCAGAGAGGTTGCAGCTCACAGAGCTGGAGGGGTTGGTGCTGTTCCAAGACCGCATTGTTATTCATGTCAGCATGAGGAAGGAGATGTTAAACAGGATTCACGATGGCCACTTAGGCATTACAAAGTGCAGAGAAAGGGCAGCTACAGCTGTTTGGTGGTCTGGGATCAGCTCCGACATTGCAAATCACGTGTCTAAATGTGCCTTTTGCCGGGAACGCCAGCCTACTCAGAGAAGGGAGCCCTTTATTTCTACTCCGCTACCTGCGGGGCCGTGGCAGAAAATAGCTGCTGATTTGTGTGAACTGTACGGGAAAATGTTCCTTGTTGGGATCGACTACTATTCCAGATATTTGGAAATTGCACCTTTGAATGATATCACAAGTCAAGCTGTTATTATTCGTCTGAAGAGCTTGTTCGCCCGGTGGGGCATTCCGATGGAGCTGGTGAGTGATAATGGCATGCAGTTCGCTTCTGCAGAGTTCCGTGCTTTCAGCAGGGAATATGACTTTGTACATTCCACGTCAAGTCCACATTACCCGCAGGCCAACGGAATGACTGAAAGGGCAGTTCAAACAACAAAGTTCATTTTAAAGCAATCTGAGCCGTACCTAGCCCTCTTGTCATACAGGACGACGCCCATTCAAGCCACCAGGTTTAGCCAGGCACAGCTGATGCAAGGACGCCAGATTCGCACCACTTTACCCTCAGTGGGTGTCTTCAAGCTCTGTTCCTCGGAACGAAGTCCTTAGGAGGGATGAAGAGGCCAAAAAGGGCTATCGTTTCTTCTATGACAGAAGACATTCTGTCAGGCCCTTATAGGAACTAAATGCGGGGCAAAGTGTCAGAATTAAACTGGATGATGAGAAGAAATGGAAGACACCTGCTACGGTAATTGGACGCTCTCCAGAACCAAGGTCTTATGCAGTCCTTACTGATGGAGGGATGGTTACACGCCGTAACCGAAGACATCTTCAGCCTGTACCTGAGAGTCTGGAACTGGATGCCTCAGTACCACCGCCGGTGGGATCCCCTGTTCTAAGAGAGGTGCCTTCCACTCAGCAAGATCACAGCGGGCATATGTATTTGCCTCCAGCGGACTCTTATTCACCTTCCTCTGTATCAGAGGACAGTTCATGCAAAGTTACATCAAGCAGAAGAGTGGGGAAACTTCCAGCCCGATATAGGGACTGACTTTAGCTAGAACAGTGACCGGAAGTATGGGCAGAATAATCCCATGGTCACTGTGGACTAGGGTAGTCTACCCCAATGTCCAAGTCAGGATGTAATTAATGTTGTTTATTTTTCTGTAACCAATTCTATATACTGTTCAAAAATGTTGCTGTATGCTCTTTGTATACCCTGTTATTTGTTATATTTAAATGTATGCTTCGCCCTTTGAAAAGGGGGAAGATGTGATGAGAGCAGGAAGTGATGTCACTAGTTGGGGGCGGGGCTTAGGTCTGGTAGTCTGTGTCACAGTTAGTTAGTACAATCAACCTGACTAGATGCATGTTTCTATGCTCTGTTATAAAATAGAGTTGAACCATCATTGCTGTGTCCTGCATATGTCCTGCATCTCATGACAATAGGTTCTCTGTTATCGGTCGTAGAGATTCATCTCCTACCTCCCTTTTCAGATCGACGATATACTCTCAATTTACCATTACCTCTACTGATAACTGTTTCAGTACTGGTTTGGCTATCTGCTATATGTGGATGGGTGTCTATTGGTAAGTATGTTTTTTATTTCTTAAGACACCTCAGCTATGGTTTGGCACTTTATGCATTTATATAGAGTTCTAAATATATGTATTGTACTTATATTTGCCATGAGTCAGGTTCATGTATTTCCTTTTTGCAGACTGTCAGTTTCATATTTGGGGAAAGTTAATATTAAGAAATATTTTTCTTACCTGGGGTTTAGTCTTTTTTTCAATTGACTACTTTGTTTCAAATTGCGGGCTGACTTAGGCTCACGGGTGCGCCAAATGCTACACTTTATTGTGTCATTCTTGGCGCGATAATTTTTTTGCGCGAAAGGCACGTCCGTTGACGCAAGTTCGTCATTTCCAGCGTCGTAATTGACGCAAAGTTTCACACAGGGTTGCTTCGTTAGTGATGCGAGTATGTCATTTCCGGACATGGTTGGCGGCAAAAAAAATTTCAGTTACGTTGTGCGTCATACATGGCGCTAAATTTTTTTCATTATTTATTTGCCCCATTTTTTTTTTTTTAATATACTTTTTATTAATTTCCGAATGCACAAACAACTTAAACAGAAATTCTTACAGCATTTGTAATAAATTGATCATTCCGGTTGTTCAAAAACAAATAAAATGAATAACTGTAACATTTGTACTCATACATTGGAACCAAACCAGGTCCCTCTTGGGATCATATATACAAAAAACAATCCATGTCTTATCTTAAGTTACATTTCATTCAAAATATAACAGCATACATAATGACCACAGGGCGAATGTAAAGTACCTAGGTAAGATAATAAGAAACACTATTCTCCCTACAGAGCGACTTGGGATCCCTCCCAATGACCTGACCTGCCATCTGTATTAAAGTGCATTCCGAACCAAGAAATATACCATACTTATCATATACATTCCATTCATTATTACGTAACCATAACATCCATTCATTCAAAGTAAAAGAAAAAAGAAAGAGAGAAAGAAAACAAAAAAAACAAAAAAAAACAGAAGAACAGACCTTCTCTATTCTTCCTCTCTCCCCTCCGCCATCCCCACTGCATTATCAATGCCACCTGACCACCACCCGGGGAAGTGGCCTGCGAGAATATTTTGAAGAACAAAAATAGAGTTACTCATTGGCTTGACCAGTTGGATTTGGATATTATTCTGGAGAGATTTAATTACTCCCTCCCATTTAGAGAAAAATGCCAATTTTTAAAAAATGAGATTACGGGCTAGTATCAATAAGGTATTTATGAGTTTATATTCCTTACATCTCACTGAATATCTGACTAGAAACACAATATCTTGGGGGCCTATGCTAATTCTAGCATTAACTATCTGTTTAATCCAATAAGATACTTAACCCCAAAATTGAAATATTTTAGGACATAGCCACAGACAGTGCAGTATATCTGCACTCTCTTTGCTACATCTTGTGCATACATGGACATTCTTGGACCAAACCGACATTTTGCTAGGGGTGATATATACATTGTATAGGATTTTTAGATGTGACTCACGCCATGCTGTGGGGACCCAAGAATCACTGATTACTTTAAGACTTCCCTGTATATCTGTTACATCTAGATCTTGGAAATATTTTGACTATGATAACTGTATGTATGTAATTTGTCTTAATTTACTGTTAGTATTCAAGATATTGTAAAAAGTTGAGATTGAAAATCTTCCTGCTTGATATATTTTTATCCCTGCCGCTAGTGGGCCCATAGACCAATTTGGTTTAAATTCTTTTTGAAAGTCTGATAGATAATGTCGAATCTGTAAATAGGCGAAAAAATCTTTACTTTGTATTCCATACTTAGAGCAGATGGAATAAAATGAGCCAATTACACCATCTGCTAACAGTAGCTGTTTTACATTTTTTTTTTTTTTTGAATCAAAGATTTTTATTGAGGCAATACAAGAAAAAGAAAGAACATAAACATAATGTACATTTTACATCTCTATGGTAAATTTTGCATACAAGACATTGTTTATCCATTAGACAATGAAACCTTTGCATATAAGAGAATGAAGAAATCTTAATTCAGATATTATATGAATATCTCACCAAAAGAACTCAATGAATATAGGGGACATTGTATGCAAGTACAAAATCAAATACATAGAATCAAGCATTACCTCTTTTTTCCTTTTGTTTCCTATATAAACGCATAAGATAGTGATAGATTTTAAACAACCCGAAAAACTTATACTTCTTATAGAGTGATATGTTAATTATAAAATACGTATATTTATTATCTGAGAGTTTACAAATTATGGGGGATCATAACAAGTTGCTCCTACTAGATACACGTAAGTGGAGGGCAAAGTGCCTCATTTTCTTTGTAGACAGAAGGCTAAGAGCAACTTATAACAGAATGATATCAATAGCGGGTAAATACCGCTTATTTGTCCACCTAAAATGGGGGTGGACAGTAGCTAAAGGTGAGGGTGGGGGGGGCGGAGCCATATGTTATATTGGGTGAGCCCCTCTCCTGGGGAAATGTCAGCTATAGACGATGCGGGAAAAAGGAGAAGGGGTATGACCCGCAGGCAACCAGTACCGGCGGGAAAGGAAGGAGAGGGGCCTAGCAGTGACAGAGAATTTGTACAAGCCATAAAATGAATGTAGTATGTGTTGAGTAGTTAAGTCACTGTGTCAATAAAACCCAGACTATAGAGCCTCTGTAAGGAGGGTGTCAGTAACTAGCTCTACAGTGAGTTGTTCATATATAGTTCCCGCCAGAGCTATAGCAAACTGTCTCGGCCGCAGACAGTCCGCTCGTGCAATATAGGGAGATAGTATAGGGTAACCTTAAAGGGTAAACATAATGGCATATATATAGCTAGCTTATTGGCTAGGAGATAGAGATAAATATAATAACATATGAAAGCATATTTAACTGAAAAATAGTCCTAACTGATTCCCAGTGACTAAACATCACTGAGTGGATATACATGTAATCATGCTATTTAAATAGTTAAAGGTAGTATCCAACAGTGGTGCTGCCAGTATAAATTATATATTCAATGGGTGCTAGGAAGACATATGGCCAGGAGAGGGTGATTGCATCTAATAAATCCAAAAGAGTGAGATATTTGGAGTGCTGCGGCATAAGTGAGTGTATAGTAGTTCACATTCTATAAAGGCTAAAGCATTCTAGGAATTATCCATTAAAGTAGAGAGTGTATATCATCTAAGTAGCAGTAGTTGTGCATATAAATTATGCAGTTATATAGATGAATTATGTTAATACACTGTATAGATACATACAATATGCCCCAGATCTACCCCTAGTCACAAAAGCCAGAGTATATACACCTTAGCATATGATGATAGTGTAGGATGACTTTATATACAGATATGGAGGCACAAGAGATGAAGAGAAAAACGATAGGGAATCCAATAATAACATTATCTAACATAAGTGATAATTGTCAAGCTCACACAACAATTAATATCTGCAGCTATGTAGGCAGCTACTGGTAAGTGAGTTTAACAAAACCAGAGTTAAGCATGTGTCTGATAAGAAATGAAAACTAATGTTAAGAGTTGTTTACACATGTCAAATCTAGCCAATATATTCAGATCTCCTTAAACTAAACGTTGCAAAAGAGTGTGAAAACTAGAACACAGCAAATAATAACAGCACAGAACCGTTAAACTAAAATGTACATATGCATGGAGGAAAACATCCGGTTTAGCTAAATATAAATGATGAGTCTGTGTCTAATTTAAGGTGATGGAAGGGATATAATGTTCATTATGCCTGTACAAGCATAAGAGTGGTCAGACAATGAATTTGAAGTTATATTTGGTCCGCTTTAGATCTAGGATGTGGCTGTCTAAGATTTACAGAGTAGCTGAGTCAAAAGTCCCATCTTAGCCGATACCCAGTCTATTAACCCAGAACATCTGGGAAAGGCCTGTCATGCGGCAAATGCTAGACTCTTCTGATACCCTCAGACACAAGGAGAGTTGTAAATTACTGGGAGAGCCCAGATCAGCTATACTAGCGCGGCGGCGGCAAGACCACACTTTTTGACTGCTGAAAGAAAGAAAGTCACTCGTGGTCATCTCATATAATGCAGTCAAAAGATCTTCACCAGCCTCAAACGGAGCTTCAATGCACAGTCCTCTGCTAGTCCGAGAGCTATCGGCAATAAGATCAAGCTTCAGTGACATACCTCTTACTAGATCAGACCTTGTCTCTGTTAGTGCGACTGCTAGGTTACCACTCATGGGAGTTGTTATTGGGACCGACAGAGACCCAGCTTCCCGCTGCGGGGGACGTGTTTCTTCTGGTTTTAGGGTAACAGGCTGCAAGGGCTTTGGTTGTTTGTATTGCCCCAATGATTTTACTGTGTTAGGCTCTGATCTCCATTCGCTTTCATTGTGCGCATACCCCGTGTGTTGAGGAGTATCGCTTCCCACATGTAGTGCGCCCAGTACACCTCCATTAGTTGCTTCCACGACCCTACTCGCCGTCTGTATATCTTGGCTTCCGCCCACGACTGTTCTGAGTACCACTACCAGTTCGCCCTGATAGGCATCTAAGGTGGACATCAGTTCCTGTAATATAGATATGACTTGCCTCTCCATATCGTAGCACCCAGTTGAGCCTTTACTAAGAGTGATAGAGCGTGGTTATACTTTAAAATGGCGATTCACCACATACAGCCTTCCCAGCAGGCCAAAAAGATTCTTGTGTCAATTCGGACCCTGAAGCCCTGCGTTCAAAGTCATTGAAACGTGCCTCTCACACTCCAGGTCTTAATAAAGTGTAAAACTTGATATAAAAGTCCCTACTGTGCTCAGAAAGATAGAATATTTAAACTTGTAACAGGAGCTCTAGTAAGATGCGTCTTTCTACAACGGCAGTTGGCTCCGCCTGTTTTACATATTTTAAACCCCTCTCCCGCCAGCCCTGGAAAACTTGAGAATCATATCCTGGTTGAAATTCAGGTTTCCCTGAATTGTTAAAAATTCAGTTGCATTGGGATTAACCTGAATTTCAGCACAAAATTTTTGCCATGCCCACACAACGTTCTTAAACGTCATTAGATTGTCAACATTGCAGGGCAATTTCCTGATTGGACAATGTAGCAATGTATTCAGGTTGAATGGGGCAATAATACTAGACTCACACTGATATAGATTAACATATTCTTTCCCAGTGATCCAATCAATGGCATATTTGAGTAGAGAGACCCAGTTATAATATTTGATATTGGGAAATGATAACCCTGCTGCCATATTATCATTCATTAATCTTGTCAGAGCAATCCGTGGTTTCCCCCCTTTCCATATAAACTTAGAACACATTTGATTAAATTTCAATACATCCTTATTTTTAAGCATTAGAGGAATATTCTGTAATAGATACAGTATTTTAGGGAATAATATTGTTTTTATTAACATAATACGTGGTATAAGTGAGATCGGGAGGTTAATCCAGCTTTCTAGTTGTTTCTGCATTACCGCAAGTTGGAATATTCATATCATACCATTCCAGTGGGTTATTGCTCAAAACTATACCTAGGTAATTTATATATTTGGTTTCCTTAATGGGATGTTTCATGCTACTTTTCTCTGGTTTCGTTATCCATAATAATTCGGATTTGCTGAAATTAATTTTATAGCCCGATACTGAGCCAAAGAGTTACATAATAAGTGTAAGCTTCGGCAGATTGACTTCTAAATTATTTTTAAAAAAAAACAGCAGGTCATCTGCATACAATGAGAGGATAAACTTATGTTCCCCTATATTGATACCGTCTAATTGATCCCGTAACATGATGGCCAGTGGTTTGAGTGAAATATTGAATAGAAGAGGGGGTAATGGGCAGCCTTGCCTTGTGCCTCTATACAGGGAGATAAAATCTGTGGATGCATTGTTTATTATCAGAGCAGAGACTGGGTTACTGTATATTGACTGAATGAAGTTGCTAAAATGCCCTCTAAACCCAAATTTTCCTATTGCCGTGAACAAGTGACTCCAGCTTATGTAGTCAAATGCTTTCTCTGCATCTAAGGATAAAATAGCAGCATCCAACCCTTTCCTGCTCTTTTCTTGTGACTTATTCCAGAGATAGTCCAGAATAATCATGGTCTTTTGTAGATTCTTAACTGGATTTCTCCCCTGCATGAAACCTACTTGATTCTCATGTATGATACCTTTGAGCAACGGTTGTAGTCTATTAGCTATAATTGATGTTAACAACTTATAGTCTGAGTTTAAAAGCGATATGGGTCTATAAGAATCTACCAACTCTGGGTCCTTTTTTTCTTCTTCAAGATAAGCACAACATTGGATGCAGTGAAATATTTAGAACATCTTATTTGTGCGCTATAATATTTATTGAACAGACTACATAATGTTGGAGTCACCACTTCCTGCAAAATTCTGTAAAACTCTGTAGGGAGGCAATCTGGTCCTGAAGCCTTATTGAGTCTGGCTTGTTTAATAGCAGAATTTATTTCTTGCTCTGTGATTGGTAAATTTAGATCTTGTAGATCTTCTTGCAAAATTCTAGGTAAGGTTAGCTTGGACCAGAACGCATCCCTATCTGTGTGGCAACAGGATTCTGCATTGTAAATACCCTGAAAGTAATTATAAAAAACTTTTTTTATTTCCTCTGTCTGCGTGAATCTGTTCCCATTCTGTCTGATGGCTGCTATTAAATTACTATCTTTCGGTTTAGCAATTCTAGTCAAATATTTGGCAGCCCTTCCAATGAACCCTCTGTATAGGGCTTTTTGTTTTAACCCCTCTTGTATAGCCTTTTGTTTTAGAAAAATATCCCACTGGGATTTGGCATCAATGTATCTATTCCAATTTCCACTAGATCTAGAAGCGATGTAGGCATTATACATATTTCTCACTGTGTTTGAGAGTTGTAACTCTTTTTGCTTAGTTTTTTTTTAAGTCTACATAAATATGCCTTAATATGTCCTCTAAGTACAGCCTTTGCTGCTTCCCAGTAAATTTCTGTTTTGCCCGAATAACCCTTATTGAGGCTATGATATTCTGCCCATTTACTCTTTAAGAAATTCTGAAATTGGCTATTTGCTACTAGATAATTAGGAAAAAATAACCTATTATTACCCCTCTTTTTGAATGCATTGCGGCCAAATTCCAATGAGATAATTGCATGATCTGACAGTACAATATCTTTATGTCAGTCTTAAAATCCAGCCCCATCAAAGCCTCTGCTATTAGAAATATATCTATTCTGGATAGACTATGATAACTTGGGGACATACATGTGTATGCCTTAGTATCAGGGTGTTGGACCCTCCAAATATCTCTCACCCCAAGTTGGGAACAGAGTTTTTGAAATATCTGAGTTCTCTTGTCCCTCCTATATGAATCCCTCCTCCCAGCTCTATCCAAATTGGGAGAAGGCGTAAGATTCAGGTCCCCTCTATTATTAAATTTTGTCCAATATACTCCAGTAACTTATCTGTAAGTCCATTCCAAAATTGACTATCTACTCCATTAGGCCCATATACATTACAAATTACAAACGGGGTCGAATTAATTCTTAATTTAAGTATTTGGAATCTACCTCCAACATCCTCCTCCAAGCCTGTCCTCTCGTAGACTAGTTGTTTATTAACCAAAATTGCTAATCCTTTCTTCCTGTTCTCCCCGGGAATAGCGATGACATCTCCCATCCACTTCATTTTTAATTTCATTATTTCTGAATCTTTTAAGTGGATTTCCTGCAGTATTGCAAGGTCGGGTTTATATAAGCCTAGTTGCTTGATAATGGTTTTCCTCTTTATTGGCGAAGTTATCCCGCCTACATTCCAGGACAGAAGGTTCAGAGGATTCATATCCAACCCTTTCCTGGCAGCTATGGTACTAAGACGGGGAGCCCGAATACCTTAACACAGAGGAGAGGGGCGGAGGGAAAAAAACAGAGAGATAGAGAAAAAAAAAACAGTAAAAAAAAGACCCTATAAAAAGTGACTATGCATACATCCATCCAACACGCATACAATTATGTTCATTCTCTTCGAGTCCATATTAACAAGTCTAACAGATACTGACTACCTAATCTTGGGGCCCCTGTTCATTGTATGCCCTGCTCCTTACAAAAAACCTGTGCCTCATTACTAGTATTTAGCAAAACTTGTGACCCATCTATTGTTACTATTAGCTTGGCCGGGTATATCATCTTAACATTATAATTTGCATTTAATAACTTGGAGCAGAATGGTGACATCTCCTTCCGCCTTGCTGTCGTCTCACTGGAAAAATCTTGAAAGATTAAAATTTTATGCTGATCTATCATAAGTGGATATGCTTTCCTATACTACCTAAGAAAGTGCACTTTATCCTGGAAATTTAAGAACTTTAATACTATAGGCCTAGTAGAGGCGTTATCTTTTCTTGTGTAACGAGCTGCGCCTGTTCTATGTACCCTCTCTATAGGTACTGGTATGTCATTATTGATTCCAAGCTCTGACCGTGACAAAATGCATCAGGTCAAGATAGTTACTGTCTTCTGGAAGACCGATAATTCTAAGGTTATTACGCCTGGATCGGTCTTCCAGATCCTCCACCCTACTCTGTAATTTATCGATTCTCCTATTGTATTCGACATTGATAGGTTCAGCTATGTAAAGTTTGTCCTCAATCTCAGAAATTCTGGTCTCTACCTCTAGTAGCCTTGTAGAGAATTGTCTTACTTCGGCCGTGAGACTATTTATATCCTGCTCAATTACTGTCCAATTGTGGAGAGATTCTCTTATTAATCTGTGTTACGAGTTCCTGCATATCAAACTGCACCTCATTCTGTGTTTGTGATGTTTCTAGTGTCTGATCAGTACATTTCGCCATTTTTTTATCTTTCTGTTTAACAGGCATATTAGGGGAAGAATTCCTAGTTGAAAATATAAATTTATCCATATACATATGGGTTCTGAAGGCCCTACTATAAGGCACATCAATTACTGTGTGTATTAATTTGGTGTGTTATATGTGTGAATTCAATTAAGTCTGTACTAGACTTATTGACCTATATTCAGTTCCCTGAGTCACGGGAATAGCAAGAATAAAAGAAAAGAGGAAAACAAAAAGACAAAAGAAAAAAAAAAGGGAATGAAAGAAAAGAGTGCAAGTGATTGTGTGGATTGAGCCCCACAGAGCTCAAAGTGTGCCCAAAGAAAAAAGAAAGGAGTAAGATAGGAGTGGCCTATATAGGGGGTGCTGTACTCTGAATGCTTAGGACCTTGCAAAAATTCTAACATGAGCAAATCTGTATCTATCCCTTCACTTGGGATTATGGATATTTCAGAGTCAACAAAAAATAATTAAACATCATTATTGTCATTATACAATTTCCAATGTCTTATGAGTTCTTACAAATATGTTCGATATACATTAAGATAAAGATTCCCTATCTATGTCTGACCTCTATTTCTCCTGAGTATTTCTAGAAAACAACACAAATCTTATTATGTAGGAAAAAGAGCAATTTCATTCTTCTTATTTAGACTTCTCATCAAGGGGCAAACAGTGCAAAATCTTAGGGTCTACAAACAATTCTGCTTAGAAAATATTTATACCCACATATCAAATTCTATTGCAGCTATGCTCTTATGTGTCTTGTGGCATTATTTCCAAAAAAAATAGAGGCCGAAAAATGCCTACTCGGCAATATAGTAGGAAGTATTACCCTATACCTCCTACTCAAATTACACTAATATATAGAAACTTGAATCAGTGCAAATACAGTTATCTACCTATAACAATATGATCATATGAATCAAATATTTACCAGGCCATGTGCATATTTGGGATTATTGACCCATTGTCCATCTGTCCATATGATAATATTCCAAGAGTCTCTGTGTACGCTAACAACAGATATATGAAACAAGCAACAAAAAGAGCCAATACTTTACTTTACTTGCGGTAAGTCCTCCAGCCGTCTTCCAGGCTAAAAATAGATTTAGCAGGAATCCTCACAATCTCGACTCGTTAAACAGTCGCTATCCAGCCAATTCACCAGACTTGGATATTCCCTATTCCTTCAGACAAACAGGGAGCGTTGGAGATCTCACCTCGGGGTAGCCTTGCATCCAGCAAACCTTCTGGTGTCGCGCCGTGAGAAGGGGCAGCGTTGCGATGCGCCTTGCTGATGCCTAACAACGTGCTTCCGTACGCTATCCCCGCACCAGCGACCTTCCTAGGTTGAGGGTTCTGAGTTCGGCAGCAGCCTTCCACTTACCGGCTGCCACGTACAGAAATACAAGACGTCCTTCCTGGATTCGGAAACTTCAGCCGTCACCTTCTGTAGCCCCAGACTCGCTTGCAGGGTTATTCTTAGTACAGTCGCCGCAGCGCCGTGAGCGCAGTCACTTCCAGCGACCAAGGAGCTGTGGATTCACTCACAGACACATCAGCCAAGCGCTCACCAGGGAGCAGCCGAGTATCTTGCCGAAGTTCAGGTACGTAGGCTGTCCATTGACCTAAGCGCTCACCAGGGAGCGGTCGATTGCCTGACAGCAGTGCAAGTCCATGAGCTGTACAAAGGAGGTCTGCTATAGAGTAGGATTTCTCTTCCCTTCCTCCCGATAGTAAGCCTGCCCTTAACCATAGGCTCAGGGTCTTTTCGGTGTTCACTTGGAGCTAGGGGCCCCTTCCATTCATACAATCCAGGTCACTCGGGCAAGCAGCATTGGTAAGAGGTAAGCCACTAACGCAGCTTATTCTGTTACATCCATAGTTACTCTTTTACTGTTTAGCCGAATCACCTGTGCCTTTGTATACCATCTGAAGGTAATCAGCTATTACTTGTATCGTTTTCAGAGGGGACTTGTTACATTTTATTGCAAAAATTACTGCAAGTCTTAGAAACCTTTGTAACAAGTTGCTTCAGCCACAAAGCTAATAGTTGCCTGTGGAAGACTTCCACTCCATAGACCAGAAGATCCTAAGTCCAGGCCGGCATAACTCCTCGACCAAGGGACGCTTGGAGGTGAGGGTAGTTAGTCAGGGCTAGAAGCAAGAGAGACACAGCGTGCTGCACCTTACTTGCTCCTCCCTCAAATGGAAGTCCTCAAGCGGAAACTAGAGCTCTTGATATTAGAACTAGTCAATTCTGTTTTTTAAACCTCCTGTGATTGCTTCAGAGGTTTTTTTCCGTTCCTGATGCTATTTCTCTTATGATTTCTAAGGAATGGAATTAGCGGGGTACTTATTTTATTCCTTCTTCAAGGTTTAAAAAAATTGTATCTTTTTTACCAGCAATTTCTATAGAGTTTTGGGAAAAGATCCTCAACTTGTTGGGGCTATTTCTACTCTTGCTGAATGTACCTCTATTCCTATGGAAGATAGTACTTAAGTTCTTTTAGATAGGAGACTTGAATCTTATCTAAGGAAAGCTTATTTATATTCAGGTCGTCTCAGGCCTGCATTTTCTTTGGCTGATGTTGCAGCTGCATCAACTTTTTTGTTGGAGATTTAGCGCAACAAGAATTGGATTCTGATTTATTTAGTAATGTTCACTTTCTGCAACATACTAATCAGTTCTGATGCCATTTTTTGATATCATAAAGATTGATGTTAGATCTATGTCTTTAGCTATTCTTAGCTACAAGAGTTTGAGGCTTAAATCTTGGAATGCTGTTATGACTTTTTAAGTCTAGATTGCTATTTCTTCCCTCCAAGGTAATAAGAGACCTAAGGGTAAATATTAAGCTTCTAAATTGTTTTCGTTCTTTTTTTCAAATAAGGAACAAAAACTTAATCCTTCCCTATGGAATCTGTTTCCAGTTGGAAACCTTCTTTAAATGGAATAAATCCAACCCATTTAAGAAACCAAAAAGCCAGCCCCTAAGTCTGCATGAAGGTGTGACTCTCATTCCAGCTCAGCTGGTAGGGGGCAGATTAAGGTTTTTTTCAAGAAAATTTTGGATAATTCGGTCCAAATCAATGGTTTCAGAGTATTGTCTCTCAGGGGTTTCGAATAGGATTCTGAGTAAATCCTCCTGCGAGAAGATTTTTTTTTCTCTCACGTATCCCAGCAAATCCAGTTAAAGCTCAGGCTTTAGTGTGTTTCAGACCTGAAGTTTCAGGGGTAGTCATGCCAGTTCCTTTTCAGGGACAAGGTCTGTTTTTTTTTTATTCAAATCTATTCATTGTCTCAAAGAAGGAAATTTCATTCAGACCAATTCTGAATCTGAAAATTTTTAATCATTATGTAAGAATACCAATTTTCAAATGGTGTCTTTAAGGACTATTCTGCCTTTTATTCAGCAAGGACATTTTAGGTCCATATTGAATTGCAGGATGTATACTTTCATATTCTGATTCATTCAGGTCATTATCAGTTCTCTTTTCTAAACAAGCGTTACCAATTCATTGCTTTTCCCTTTTTGGATTAGCAGCCGCTCAAAGAATCTTTTTTAAATGTTTTTTGGTGCCCTGCTTTATGGAAACCAGAGAGCAGGGTATTGCGGTGTTTCCTTATTTGGATGATATTGGTACTAGCTCAGTCCTCTGTTCTACAGAATCTCACACTAATCAACTAGTGTTGTTTCTTCGGAAACATGGTTGGAGGATCAATTTACCAAAGAGTTTCTTGATTCCTCAGACTAAGGGTCACCTATTTAGGTTTCCAGATAGATTCAGTGTCTATGAGTCTGTCTCTAACAGACAAGAGACGTTTGAAAGTGGTTGCAGCCAGTCGGCACCTTCAGTCTCAGTCATTTCCTTCAGTGGTTATGTGCATGGAAAATTTAGGTCTCAGGACTGCAGCATTGGACGCATTTCCCTTTGCCCGTTCTCACATGAGACCTCTCCAGCTTTGTTTGCTGAATCCATGGTGCAGGGATTATATTAAGATATCTCAATTAATATCCTTAAATCCCAATATTTGACACTCTGACGTGGTAGTAAATCACCAACGTTTAGTTCAAGGGGCTTCTTTGTTCGGCTAACCTGGACTATGATCTCTACAGATGCAAGTCTTTCAGGTTGGGGAGCTGTTTGGGGATGTCTGACAGCACAAGGGGTTTTGGAAATCTCAAGAGGCGAGATTACCAATCAATATTTTAGATCTCCGTGCTATTCTCAGAGCTCTTCAGTTTTGGCCTTTTGTTGAAGAGAGAACTATTCATTTATTTTCAAACAGACAATATCACATACAGTGACATTTGTCAATCAGCAGGGTGGGACTCACAGTCCACAAACTATGAAGAAGTATCTTGGATACTTGCTTGGGCGGAATCCAGCTCCTGTCTAATTTCTGCGGTGCATATCCCAGATATAGACATTGGGAGGTGGATTATCTCAGCCTTTACATCCTGGGGAGTGGTTCCTCTATCCAGATGTGTTTTCTCAGATTGTTCAAGATATGGGGTCTTACATAGATAGATCTGATGGCCTCTCATCTAAACAAGAGACTTCCTAGATGCCTGTCCAGGTTCAGAGATTTTCAGACAGAAGCAGTCGGTAAGCTGACACTTCATTGGTGTTATTAACCTGCTTATATTTTCCTGCCTCTAGTTCTTCCTCCAAGAGTGATTTCCTGAATCATCATGGAACAATCGTTTGTGTTGCAGGTGGCTCCAGCATGGCCCCACAGGTTTTGGTATGCGGATCTTATTCGGATGTCCAGTTGCCAACCTTGGTCATTTCCGTTAAGGCCGGACCTACTGTCTCAAGGTCCATTTTTCCATCAGGATCTCAAATCATTAAATTTGAAGGTATGGAAATTGAACGCTTAGTGCTAAGTCATAGAGGTTTCTCTGACTCAGTGATTAATACTATGTTACAAGCTCGTAAATCTGTCTCTAGAAAGATTTATTATCAAGTTTGGAAGACCTACATTTTATGGTATTCTTCTCATAAATTCTCTTGGCGTTCTTTTATATTTGCAAGAATTTTTCAGTTTCTTCAGGATGGTTTGGATAAGGTTTTGTCTGCAAGTTCCTTGAAGGGACAAATCTCTGCTCTTTCTGTTTCATTCCCAGAAATATTGCTAAACTTCCTGATATTCACTGTTTTGTACAGGCTTTAGTTTGTATTTAAGCCTGTCATTAAATCAATCTCTCCTCCTTGGAGTCTTAATTTGGGTTTGAAGGCTTTACAGGCTCCTCCATATTGAGCCTATGCATTCTTTGGGCATTTAACTATTTTCTTGGAAAATATTGTTCCTTTTGACCATCTCTTCTACTAGAAGAGTTTCTGAGCTATCTGCTTTTTCTTGTGAATCTCCTTTTCTGATTTTTCCTAAGGATAAGGCGGTTTTGCGGACTTCATTTCTATTTTTTCCTAAGGTTGTGAATTCTAACAACATTAGTAGAGAAATTGTTGTTCATTCCTTGTGTCCTAATCCTAGGAATTCTTTGGAAAAGATCTTTGCATTCTTTGGATGTGGTGAAACGTTTAAAAAATTATATTTAAGCTATTAAGATTTCACAAAGACTTTGAGTCTATTTGTTATATTTTCTGGTCCTAGGAAAGGTCAGAAAAACTTGTGCTATTTCCTTGGTTTGTTGATTAAAGCTTTTTGATTCTTCAAGCTTATTGTAGTGGGGTTAGGCCCCGCTTCAGAGAATTTCAGCTTATTCTACTAGATCAGTCGCCACTTCGTGGGCTTTTAAGAATGAAGCTTCAGTTGTTCAAATTTGCAAGCAGCAATTTGGTCTTCTTTTCATACATTTACTTAATTCTACCATTATGATGTATTTGCTTCTTCAGAAGCAGTTTTTGGTAGAAAAGTTCTTCAGGCATTTGTTTCAGTTTGATTCTTCTGCTGATGTTTTAAGTTTTTCTTTTCTTCATGAGAATAACTTATATTTTGGGTTGTGGATTAATTTTTCAGCATATGGCTGTTGTTTATTTTTATCCCTCCCTCTCTAGTGACTCTTGCGTGGAGTTCCACATCTTGGGTATTTGATATCCCATACGTCACTAGCTCATGGACTCTTGCCAATTACATGAAAGAAACATAATTTATGTAAGAACTTACCTTATAAATTAATTTCTTTCATATTGGCAAGAGTCCATGAGGCCCACCCTTTTTATGGTGGTTATGATTTTTTTGTATAAAGCACAATTATTTCCAGATTCCTCTGTTGATGCTTTTTACTCCTTTCTTTATCACCCCACTACTTGGCTATTCGTTAAACTGAATTGTGGGTGTGGTGAGGGGTGTATTTATAGGCATTTTGAGGTTTGGGAAACTTTGCCCCTCCTGGTAGGAATGTATATCCCATACGTCACTAGATCATGGACTCTTGCCAATATAAAAGAAATGAATTTATCAGGTAAGTTCTTACATAAATTATGTTGTTTTTTCTACACATTGTGTATTTCTAGTTTATATTTGCTGTATACAGCGCTGTTTATATACTCTCATATATATATAAAAACACACAGTTTTGCAGGGTCATGGGATGTGCACCCAGTCTGATTTGAGAGTGCAGTCCATGGGCCCCATCCGATATGCAGCGTCGCCCGCAGAAGAAGGCGACGCCAGATTTTGTGCGGGTTTGGTATCACATATACGGCGTAACATAGAAGTTACGCTCGTATATTTCTGCCTTCGCCCGTAGTTTTTTGGCCCATAGAGTGATATACAAAACATGCGCAGTTTGGTATCCAATATACAGCATAAGGACTTACGTGGCGAAAATTGAGAAATCTCCATTTTCACCTTGCCACAAAATGCAGGCGTAGCAAGCCTTGCGCTGAGTATTGGAGCACCGTAACTCCCTAAAATGCCTGCAAAATAAAACCTAACACCTAACGCATGCGCAATGTCTATCTACTTGTCAACCGCAATCCCCCACCGCAATACCTAATAAAGTGTTTTACCTCTAAACCGCCGCTCCCGGCCCCCGCCGCCACCTACATTAAATGTATTACCCCCTAATCTGACCCCCTACACCGCTGCCACCTATGTTAAATATATTACCCTCTAATCTGACCCCCCTACACCGCCGCCACCTATATTAAATATATTAACCCCTAATCTGACTCCCCTACACCGCTGCCACCTATATTAAATATATTACCCCCTAATCTGACCCCCTACACCGCCGCCACCTATATTAAATATATTACCCCCTAATCTGACCCCCCTACACCGCTGCCATTTGTTTCAGTTTGATTCTTCTGCTGATGTTTTAAGTTTTTCTTTTCTTCATGAGAATAACTTATATTTTGGGTTGTGGATTAATTTTTCAGCATATGGCTGTTGTTTATTTTTATCCCTCCCTCTCTAGTGACTCTTGCGTGGAGTTCCACATCTTGGGTATTTGATATCCCATACGTCACTAGCTCATGGACTCTTGCCAATTACATGAAAGAAACATAATTGGCAAGAGTTTCTTTCATGTAACCGCAATCCCCCACCGCAATACCTAATAAAGTGTTTTACCTCTAAACCGCCGCTCCCGGCCCCCGCCGCCACCTACATTAAATGTATTACCCCCTAATCTGACCCCCTACACCGCTGCCACCTATGTTAAATATATTACCCTCTAATCTGACCCCCCTACACCGCCGCCACCTATATTAAATATATTAACCCCTAATCTGACTCCCCTACACCGCTGCCACCTATATTAAATATATTACCCCCTAATCTGACCCCCTACACCGCCGCCACCTATATTAAATATATTACCCCCTAATCTGACCCCCCTACACCGCTGCCACCTACATAAAATATATTACCCCCTAAACCTAAGTCTAACCCTAACACCCCCTAACTTAATTATTATTTAAATAAATCTAAATAATATTAATATTATTAACTAAATTATTCCTATTTAAAACTAAATACTTACCTATAAAGTAAACCCTAAGATAGCTACAATATAATTAATAATTACATTGTAGCTATTTTAGGGTTTATATTTATTTTACAGGTAACTTTGTATTTATTTTAACTAGGTACAATAGCTATTAAATAGTTAATAACTATTTAATAGCTACCTAGTTAAAATAATTGCAAAATTACCTGTAAAATAAATCCTAACCTAAGTTTCAAATACACCTAACACTACACTATCAATAAATTAATTAAATAAACTACAATTATCTAAACTAAAATACAATTAAATAAACTAAACTATATTACAAAAAACAAACAAACACTAAATTACAAAAAATAAAAAAAATATTACAAGAAGTTTAATCTAATTACACCTAATCTAAGCCCCCTAATAAAATAAAAAAGCCCCCCAAAATAATAAAATTTCCCTACCCTAAACTAAATTACAAAAGTAATCAGCTCTATTACCAGCCCTTAAAAGGGCCTTTTGCCCCAAAGTAATCAGCTCTTTTACCTGTAAAAAAAAAGAACAATCCCCCCACTACAACCCACCACCCACACACCCCTACTCTAAAACCCCACCGATCCCCCCTTAAAAAACCCGAAGTCTAACCCCCAAGTGGTCCTTACCTGTCCTGAAGACCGGTGGAGAAGGTCCTGTTCCAGGCGGTGAAGTCTTCTTTCAAGCAGCGACCTCCTCTTCTTCTAGGAACCAGCCGGCGCAGAGCAGAGGAGTTGAAGACCGATGACCGCAGAGCTGAAGACTGTTGACTCTGGAACTGAAGACCGGCGACGCTGGAACTGAAGATCGGCGACTGGAACTGAAGACCGCGGAGCCATGGAGCCTGGAGGATCCTCTTCATACGCAATTAAAAATGGCGTCTCTTGAATTCCTATTGGCTCATTTGAGCCTTCAAATTCAAATCAGCCAATCGGATGAGAGCTACTGTAATTCTATTGGCTGATTTGAATACCCAATAGAATAAGAGCTACTGAAATTCTATTGGCTATTCAAATCAGCCAAAAGAATTACAGTAGCTCTTATTCTATTGGCTATTCAACTCAGCCAATAGAATTACAGTAGCTCTCATCCGATTGGCTGATTTGAATTTGAAGGCTCAAATCAGCCAATAGGAATTCAAGGGACGCCATTTTTAATCGTGTACCTTGAACTCCTATTCAGTGTACGGCGGAGATCCTATGAAGAGGTTCCGCCAGGCTCCATGGCTCCGCGGTCTTCAGTTCCAGTCGCTGATCTTCAATTCCAGCGTCGCCGGTCTTCAGTTCCAGAGTCGACGGTCTTCAGCTCCGCGGTCATCGGTCTTCAACTCCTCCGCTCCGCGCTGGCTGGTTCCTGGAAGGAGAAGAGGTCGCCGATTGGAAGAAGACTTCACCGCCTGGAACAGGACCTTCTCGCCGGTCTTCAGGACAGGTAAGGACCACTTGGGGGTTAGACTTATGTTTTTTTAAGGGGGGATTGGGTGGGTTTTAGAGTAGGGGTGTGTGGGTGGTGGGTTGTAGTTGGGGGGGGATTGTTCTTTTTTTTTACCGGTAAAAGAGCTGTTATTTTGGGGCAATGCCCCGCAAAAGGCCCTTTTAAGGGCTGGTAATAGAGCTGATTACTTTTGTAATTTAGTTTAGGGTAGGGAAATGTTATTATTTTGGGGGGCTTTTTTATTTTATTAGGGGGCTTAGATTAGGTATAATTAGATTAAACTTCTTGTAATATTTTTTTATTTTTTGTAATTTAGTGGGGGTTTTTTGTAATATAGTTTAGTTTATTTAATTGTATTTTAGTTTAAATAATTGTAGTTTATTTAATTAATTTATTGATAGTGTAGTGTTAGGTGTATTTGTAACTTAGGTTAGGATTTATTTTACAGGTAATTTTGTAATTATTTTAAATAGGTAGCTATTAAATAGTTATTAACTATTTAATAGCTATTGTACCTAGTTAAAATAAATACAAAGTTACCTGTAAAATAAATATAAACCCTAAAATAGCTTCAATGTAATTATTAATTATATTGTAGCTATCTTAGGGTTTATTTTATAGGTAAGTATTTAGTTTTAAATAGGAATAATTTAGTTAATAATATTAATATTATTTAGATTTATTTAAATAATAATTAAGTTAGGGGGTGTTAGGGTTAGACTTAGGTTTAGGGGGTAATATATTTAAAATAGGTAGCGGCGGTGTAGGGGGGTCAGATTAGGGGTTAATATATTTAATATAGGTGGCGGCGGTGTAGGGGCTCAGATTAGGGGTTAATATATTTAATATAGGTGGCGGCGGTGTAGGGGCTCAGATTAGGGGTTAATATATTTAATATAGGTGGCGGCGGTGTAGGGGGGTCAGATTAGGGGTTAATATATTTAATATAGGTGGCGGCGGTGTAGGGGGTCAGATTAGGGGTTAATACATTTAGAGGGGGGTTGCTGATAGAGGGGTATACGTGTCGGGCTATTTTTGGGAGGCATGTTAGGCAGTTATGGCAGATTTAAAACTTTAGTTAGTTTTTTAGGCACCGGCAGTTTCAGCTCTGCGGTCATCGGTCTTCTAAAGTAAGTCACTGGCAACTGCCTGCAGGGTATATTGGATTCCCCGATGTGCGAGGTGAAACTACGGGCGGCGCAGGTTACCTCGCTTGCGCCGAAAAGTACGCTGTATATCTGTGTTTTATATGCACGCCCCATATCTGTGTTTTATATGAGTCTAGGGAAATTACAAAGGGTCCGTGTCACCCATGTTTGTATCTCAGTGTGTTTGAAGGCATGCATTGTGTGACTGTAGGTTAGGAAGCCAGGGAGACAGAGACCTTTGACGTGGTCCTGGGCCTATCACTATTTGTTTTTTTCAAAAAAAGTTTCTCATGAGAAATAGGGACGTCTCCCAATATAATAAGTAATAAGTAGATATCTTTGATAAAAATAGTCTTTGTTTATAAGTACCTTATAATAGTATGAAAAATCATATGTCCGTATTAGGACAACTCACTGTGGTGTTTGGTTGCTTTCTTAAACTCCTAATATGTGCAAATGCAATTGTCCGTTGTAGCAGAGTTCATTTTAAGGTGCTCAATTTGTGGTAAAAGTGTAGGATTCAGCCTCTTTGTGGTCTAGTGATAGCCGGTACGTGATTGGCTGTCAAGTGTAGCTGTATGTGATACGTCACTCTGAGTATACCGGTTACTTTGTTTCCAGTGTGGCAAAGTGGATTTTTATTGCGGTTGCAATTATTCCTCCTCTGTAGTTACGATAGGTGTATATATGTGTCATACACGTTTTTAAGGTCTAAAATAAGTTGCCTGTCTCCACTGTGCGTGTCTGCACTCCTAGGAGTATACAGGTGTTTGATCCAAGTTGCTCTTATGTCTCACTTTCTTACAGGTAGAAGTACTTTTCAGCCAGTGAGTTCAGGTATTTGTTTCAAAATGGAAATGCTTATCAGCAAATTAGTCCAGGTGGAGAAGACTTTGATTAAAACCTTCCTGACAAACATGAACAAGAATAATATAGGATTAACTTTTACTAGCACTGTCAGCAAAAATTATATAACTTTTTTAGATTTAGATATACAAATATTAGAGGACCAGTTAATTACCAAAACACACTTCAAAGAAGTAGATGCCAACAATCTAATTCACTAAGACAGTTGCTATCTCAGATGATGGAAGGAAAATGTCCCCAAAAGTCAATGTCTCAGACTTCGCAGAAATTGCTCCAGATTAGATGATTATCTAGCTCAAGCTGAATTACTAGAAAACAAATTCTTAGAAAAAGGATATAAGAAAAATCTAATAACAGAAGCAGCAACACAATGAATGGGGATATGATTAATGTTGCAATGATAACTAACTACGAGGAGTTTAGAAGTTTAAGAAAAATAATGAATACACACTGGCACCTTATCGTAAATGATCTGGCCCCTAGAGAAATGAAAGTAGAAAGACAATCAACTAAACACCTTATGGGCAATTATCTTAAAGGTTTCTATCCATGCTTTAGCTGCAAGTCATGTAAGCATAGTTCCAAAATCAAAGAATGTATCTCCCTACAAACACAAACAAAATACAAAATCAATGACACAATTAGATATCAAGATAAAGAAATAACCTATAGGATAGAGTGTCCGTGCAAAAAGCAGTACGTAGGAGAAACGAGCCGAGCCCTAAGAGAACGTATAAGAGAACACCTTTGGATCATAGAAAATGGTAAACAAGATACTTACCTTTACCAGCACTTTGAAGAGGTACATGCAAACAAACTGACAGATTTTAAGTTTTGGGGCATCTATAAAATCAGAAAAAATTGGAGAGGAGGGAATTTTGAACATCAACTATTACAAAAAGAAGCAGAATTTATATACACTTTAGATACATTTCAACCCAATGGACTCAATTCAGAATTAGACTTGTCATTTCTTATCTATCTTATTTAATATTTATATGTATTTATATGACCTTAATAGGCAAGACCAGACTGATATACTACAGGAAAGTTTTACTCTGTGAAAAGCATTACTGGGCTAAAAAGAAGCTGCACCCAGGTGGTAAATCACCATAGAACAGGCTTACAATGGTTTTGAGCCGGTTGTTCGTTCCTGTGAGTGCACTTCTCTCTGTGTGTATTCAGTCTCCCTATGGAAAAAAGGGGCAACCAGACATGGACTCCTTGCTCAGTGTGCTTAGAGGAATATGGCTACACCTCACTGACGAGGCCCAATGAAGGCCGAAACGATCATCTGGGGTTGCTGTGTTCAGAGAAGAATTGCCTGGTATTTCGGTACTGGACTGACCGTAATAGGCAGGATCAAACTGATATACTACAGGAAAGTTCTACTCTGTGAAAAGAATTACTGGGCTAAAAAGAAGCTGCACCCAGGTGGTAAATTGCCATAGAACAGGCTAACAATGGTATTGAGCCGGTTGTTCGTTCCTGTGAGTGCACTTCTCTGTGTGTGTGTGTGTGTATATATATATATATATATATATATATATATATACTGTATACAGTTACAATAGTCACGCATGAAATATCAAACATCCATTTAGCCTACACTATGATTTTAATATATAAGAAAATATATATATGTATACATTTTTTTTTTGCGTTTTTGAATAGATTTTTATATATTTTTAATATACATTTATTTTATATACATATTTTAATGTTGATATGAGTACTTTTGTATGTTAATTGTATCACATTTGATACATAGAATACTGCTTTTTCCTTAATATATATTACTTTTAAAATAGTTTTTAAATTGTTTTAAAATATAACACCTATTTAATATGTAAATTGTTAGATCCACATTTTAACATTCCACCTTAAATAGAAAGGGGTGTTGATAAGAAATCCAGCCTTATCAAGATCCAGGAATGTTTGGGCCAATGGGACACAACGACAACCTATAAAGGAACAGTAAACAACACTTGGAGTATCTTGATAAAGCCCATTGCGGGTGAAATGCGTAGAAAATACTCCCCAAAAGTGGCAACTCACCTCTGAACAACTTGCACCTATCTGCATATCTTTGCACACTTCTGCACCTTTTCACTTTTGCACCTGGACTAATTTGCTGATAAGCATTTCTATTTGGAAACAAACACCTGAACTCACTGGCTGAAAAGTATTTTTACCTGTATGAAAGTGAGACAGAAGAGCAACTTGGATTAAACGCCTGTGTACTCTTAGGAGTGTGGACACGCACAGTGGAGACAGGCAACTTTTTTGAAACCTTAAAAACGTGTATGACACATATATACACCTTTGGTAACTACAGAGGAGGAAGAATTGCAACCACAATAAAAATCCACTTTGCCACACTGGAAACAAAGTAACCAGTATACTCAGATACAGCTAGACTTGACAGCCAATCACGTACCGGCTATCACCAGACAAAGAGGCTGAATCCTGCACATAAATCACAAATTGAGCACCTTAAAACGAACTCTGCTACAACGGACAATTGCATTTGCACATATAAGGAGTTTAAGAAAGCAAACAAACACCACAGTGAGTTGTCCTAAAACCGACAAATGATTTTTCATACTATTATAAGGTACCTATAAACTAAGACTGTTTTTATCAACGATATCTACTTATTACTTATTATATAGGGAGACGTCCCTATTTCTCATGAGAAATTTTTTATTGAAAAACTGAACGGAATTGTTTTTATAATAAAATATATTTGTATAGATGTAACCTTCCATACCGCATAGTGACATTTATTGATCCATACACTAATATCCACATAAAAACTTTATAGTTATTAGATTAAGATCGTTGTTGAGATATAGTGATTCACATTCTTTCTATCTACACATATGAACTAATATTTTTCTACCTCAGATTAATATATTTAACCCCGGTTTTTAACATATCCCCTAAATTAGAGGGACTTTCCTTAAATCTTGGATCCAAAACATCCTGTATATCTGTTATTTAGATAAAGAATAGAAAATCACCTTAGCTTTTTTTTTGCATCCCATTCTAAATCTTTTCTTTTTAGTGCCACCTTTACTATCACACTTGGGAGGAGTGTGATTCACTAAGAATGTGGCATAAGTAATTAATTACTAGTGCCTCAGACTATCTCACCACAAAAGCCTATCACTATTTGGCCAAATGCTGTAACCAACTCTTCCTTTTTGCTTTTAATGTAGCTGTGTGCTTGCAAAAGAGTGACATACTTGCTATGTGTTGTGTTAATAATAATTTTGTTTTGTAATTTTACTTATGGGCTTTGCACCCAGGCTGGTCTGGGGTTTACAGCTTAAGTCACTGAAAGCTGTGCAGCTGGCTGTGAGTGCTGGTGAGCACCCAGGGCTGTGGGTTTTGTACAATTTATGTGTTTTATATATATATAAAACACATAAATTGTACAAAACCCACAGCCCTATATATATATATATATATATATATATATATACCAAATTCATATACAAACCTAGCACCTCAACTTTAGAATCATATTACCTCAATATATTATATTTTTATATATTAAAGCTATGTAAGTAATTGTATTCATACAAGGGGAATCATTTGAGCAATTAGTTAAGGAGCAAGTTTAGGCTAGATTACGAGTGGTGCAATAACTGTTGCGTGCAAGCGAAAAGGGGTTTATAACAGCTATTTGCGCTCTTTGGACGTAGCACATGTATGACAGGTTGTAAGTAAACACATTACCCTGAGCACAATTAAATATAACATGCGTCGGGATAGCGAGACTTCAGAGCTCTGGTTAACTGTTAGGAACGACAAAAAAGTTGCACAAAACACATCAAAATTATTTTTAAAAGTACAGTTATGCATATAATAACACTATCTAATAAAAATTATTTAAAAAAAAATATTGCATGAAAAAGTGATAAGGGCTCAAAAAATATGAGGCATCAGGTGTTAGAAAAAAAGACATGCAAAGAGCTTTAACATAGAGATACTTACATACACATGTCTAAATATGTATATGTATGTATATATACATGTCTTATCTTCTCCCTGATGCAACCGGAGGACATAGAATTGGCTTGATTTAAAATCTTTCCTGTCTCAGACTTACAAACAACACATAGCTCGATTCAGCTGTTCCACTACCCTCTGCAAGCAAGTAACCTTCTGGAGGACAGTTTCCCACCCACCCCAAGCTCATTCCTTCATTTATAGATAGTCTCCCACACAACTTTCATTCTCCTGAAATGATAGATGCAAACACTTATCAACACATCCTCCCAATCACTCTATTTGTGTTTTGTTTTCATCTACACACCTCATACCACTAACATGAATCCAAATATGACCATACTGTTATTCGTGATAACCCTTTTCTCTCTCCAATTTTGTTCACATCACTACCGCTACAAGCACACACATCAAACTGGAAAATAAATTATCATACATCATGGCCTACTCTGTTGCTGTAACTTATCTGCTGAGTGCTAGTGGAAAGTTATAAAAAATAGCCTTTCTACCCCCACCTCAAAAAATTATAAAGTATCCCATTCACTATATGACCAAACAAACAATATGTACAAATTCCTATTCCTTATGTTACTTGCCCTTGCAAATGATGTAGAATCTAACCATGGTCCCCCAACAGATTCCATTCCTAACCTTCCAGCTAAAAAAGGTCTCTCCTTTGTGGACTGTAATATCCACAGCTTACTACCAAAAATTGATGCACTGCAAGCATGGTGTGAACATTACAAGCCCAAAACCATTGTGCTCTCTGAATAGTGGCTAACTGTAAAAATACCTGACTCTGCCATTGCAATATATGGGTATTCTTGCTATAGAAATGACAGAGCAAAAAGAGGAGGTGATATTGTAATTTATGTTGACAATTCCATAAAGTTCACCCCCTTACAAAACCTTAGCTCTCCTGCCACCTTTGATTTCCATTCTGGCACAACTGAAATCCTGTGCAGTAAATCAATCATTGTTGCAGGAATCTACCGCCCACCTAACTCCCCTGAGCATTCCCTTTCTGACATAGCCCATCTCCTTAGTGAAACCATAGCTCAAAAT
Source organism: Bombina bombina (assembly GCF_027579735.1). NCBI lineage: Eukaryota > Metazoa > Chordata > Amphibia > Anura > Bombinatoridae > Bombina > Bombina bombina. Next base: position 250,254,208 of record NC_069499.1, on the reverse strand, counting down.
CCAAAAAGTGAAATTTTGGTCTTTGGAGATTTTAATATTGATTGGCTGTTTTCAAAAAATAATAGTTCTTGCTCGCTGTTTAAGACTTTGTAACTAACGCAATTACTCTCCTCCCCAACTCACAAAAAAATTAAAAACCACACCCTGCTAGATTGGATTCTCTCCACTTCTCATCGGATCCAGGAAGCAGGTGTTCTCCCTAACAGTTTCAGTGACCACTGCTTAGTGTACTGCGTGCGCAAAATAAAGGCTACTAAATCCCCCTCCCAAGATTAAAATCACCAGGTCTTTCAAAAAATTTAATCTTGATTCATTACTAAATGAAATCAAGAACCTCCCCTGGCACAGATTAAACCTAATCCCAGATATAGACTATGCAGTTGAATTCTTTCAGTCCGAACTTCTACAAGTTTGGAATTTGCATGCCCCGCTGCGTAAGGTGAGCGTTAAAGGAGCACATTTGAACTGGATCACAGCTGACCTCATTCAAATGTTCCAGTTTCGGGATTCATTGTGGTCAAAGTTCAAGCGTACTGGCTCTATGAATGATCACTGTGTATATAGACAATGACAAAATATATGCACTAAACAAACAAAATTGGCCAAGGCACAATATTTTTGTGACATATCTAACCTAGAAACTTTTGGAAAATCATAAATAACTAACAAACTCCCCCAATCCACTCCCAACCCTCCACTGTCAAAGTGAACAACCAAATCCTGCAACTTCCCTTAGAAGTGACAAATGCCTTTAACAATTACAGGTATACCCCGCTCATACAGCGGGTTAGGGACCGGAGCCCCGCTGTAAAGTGGAAACCGCCTTAAAGTGAAACAAGGCAGTTTAAGCTTTCTTTTCACTTGCCAGTGTGTTTAAAACCTTGAAAACATGTTTGAAATAACATATATTAGAGGTGCAATAGTGCTACATTTAGTTTAACACTAGCACAGCATAGTATTCAAATAGTATTCAATAAATACTGTACCTGTAAAATAGTGACAATTACTGTAGTAAAATTTTCCAGACTATAACACTGAGACACTGTAATGCTGTAAACAGAGTGAACTGCGCATAACAAAATAGTGACAGTCACTTTTCTCGCAATCTCACAAAGATTACAGCACTGTTTCAAAATCCTTGGAGGTTGAACTTCAGCTCCACAAAGCGTTGTATTAGCGAAGCGCTGTAAAGTGAAGCACTGTAAAGTGAGGTATACCTGTATTTTGTCGGTTGTTCCACCACCCTGATTGCCAATCTAATAAATGACACACTTCCTGAAACTACAAATGTGGATAAGGCCCCACTAAATTTGCAAAGTCCCAATATAGAGAAGTTCAATTTTAGACCTGTACCTATCAATCGCCTAGATTACAAGTTTTGCGTTAGGAGGGGTGCGTTAGCTACGCGTCTTTTATTTCCTTAGCACACTTTTTTTAATGTAGATATTACGAGTCTCAAAACAACCTCCTAACGTGTCGCAGTAACATGACTACCGCGTTTATTTTATACGCATAATCACGCCCGCGTTAAACATTCTCCCATAGAGATCAATGAGAAATGAAAGAAGCACGCATTTTTCACCTAACACTCGATCTTGCGAGAAATACGCACTGCTCTGTCATATTACGTATACCACATAATGCACAACAAAAACACACAGCAAATGTACTAACAACAATCACGCAACATAGCACATACGAATAACACATTCACAAGCGGAAATTATTTTTTTTTACACTAAACAAGGAATACAGATATACCTTACGATCCTACAACACGGAACAAAACTACACGAAAAAAGAATTGCACACTCATACACAAACAAAACACTTGCATTCAACATTACGGAATATTATTACAAACAAACATTTACAACACTTCACAAATACGACACCATCACAAATCAACATTTAGATTTACACATAATACCTTTGGACAATGTTATGCAAAATGATCACTCTGACATCATCACATTCTACACATTCTACAAATGCTAACTCAATATGAGCATGCGCAAATTCACACAACTAATACACATTGCACACATACTAATTACTAACAAAGCACACCTGTACAGAATTTACAAGGCAAACCAGTACATCATTAAACATTTACATAGGGATTATAAGCATGCAACAAGCATGGCTTCTTTGACTGTGTTGCTGGAGGGTTTTTGGAGATTAGAGAGGAGAGAGATTTAGTGCCTTATTGTGAGAGTTAGTGTTAGTGTGAGTTACTGATATTGTGAGAGAGTGAGTTAGTGTTATTGTGAGACTTAGTGGTAGTGTGAGAGTTAGTTAGTGGTAGTGTGAGAATTAGTTAGTGGTAGTGTGAGAGAGTTAGTTAGTGGTAGTGTGAGAGAGTTAGTTAGTTAGTGGTAGTGTGAGATAGTGAGTTTGTGGTAGTGTGAGATAGTGAGTTAGTAGTAGTGAGTGTGCGAGTGGTTTTTCTGTATACTTAAACACATTTACACGCAAACACATTCAATACATACATACATACACTTATCAATAACACTACATACACTCATACCCTATCCCCTCTCATACTACACTCCATACCCCATTCCCTGTAATCCCATTTCCTGTAATCCTATAACCCATTCCCTGTAATCCCATACCGAATTCCCTTTCATTCCATACCCCATTCCCTGTAAGCCCATACCCATCCCATAGTTAGATTTTGTTTACATATCCTCATTTTAGTCTTCTTATACATTTTTGTTTGTTAAATACTCCTTACCCTCTTTTATTTATATCCCTTTCACACTTTGAGCACTTTTTTTATTTTTTTTATTTTGACCCCCTTTCAGTTGTGCACATTCATTTTTTGTTGGAGTATGTCGGGAGGGGGAATAAGGGGCAGATTAGCCCGGAACTATTAGAGTTCCTCAGAACTGAGTTTAGACAAGAGGTTATAGAGGAGGTCAGGCAGGAGTTTAGTCAGGAGAGGGGGAGAGGGAGGGGGAGAGGAAGAGGAACAGGATGGAAGGAAGGGGGAAAGGAAGGGGGGGAGGAAGGGGGACAGGAAGGGGGGGGGGAGGAAGCGGTGGGTGGACCCGGCCACTTTGTTCAAGATGAACAAGTGGCTGGGCCCAGTGGCGGCCAGCGTAGAGCTTCACAGTCCGGGAATCAGAGGACACCATCACAGGGGGAAACCAAGCTGACTAGGGAGGTGAAGTATACTATGGAGGAGAAGGAAGCCCTCGTAGAGGCTTATATGCAGAGGGCTTTGAGGCTGCAGGATCAGAAGGCCACCCCTTGGGAGAAGAGGAAGCTATGGCTGGAGATCAGGGATGCTCTTAATGCAGTGGGGGGGGGGCCCATAACAGGGATGTCGAGTCTATAAAGCATCGCTACCGGGACTGCAAAATGGAACTCAAAAGAAAGATCTCCCGGGAGTACCAATACGCAACAGGGACCGGTGGTGGCCTGAAATGACCGTCAAATATTCCCGATGGGAGGATATGTTGCGTCCCAACATCTCCAAGGTGGCCATAGTCGGGATAGGAGGAGTCAATACCGGGAACCTGCCACTCTCATCTGCCAGTCAGCTCATTTAATAATCTCTTTACATCAAAAATAAAGAATGTATTCAAGGATATGATTAACGCAATTCCACTTTTTTACACATTATTACGTAAACGCATTCACAATTACCTTGCGATTACATTAGTATCTAGGTTACAGGTTAGGTGTGCATTTAAACAGACTGAAAACAAACAAAAAAACACATTCAGATTGACCATATAGATATAAGAAACATGGTTTGGAAAATGCGGAAATCGTATTGATTGTTATATTTTAAGTGGATTAATGAGGCTGCATTTGTAATTCTATTGTAAGCAAAATCATTTACATCTTTATTTGGAATTATGCTAATATATACATTTCTTTATTTTTACAATATACAGAGTCTGGGGAGGAGGCAGCACACCAACTACAGGCTCCTCCTTCATCCAGGTATGAGAGTGGTGGAGATGACTCGCCACCTCGGGGAGACATGGAAGACATAACTCAACCCCCATCCTCTGAAGAAGCCCCCACTGCAGAAGAGATCCCTGCAGCAGCCCCTCCTGCACCAGCAGCCCATCCTGCACCAGCAGCCCCTGCTGCACCAGCAGCCCGCCGTGCACCAGCAGCCCCTCAGGAGGAGATAGCAGAGGTGCAGATATTATGAGATTTTCAAGAACAGATGCGTGCCTCCTAGAGGGAAAATCTTGAAAGCAGAATCCAGATGACAGAAGATATTCATGCCATTCGACAAGGCCAAAGAGAGCTTATCCAAGGCCAAAGAGAGATTATCCAAGGACAAAACGAGATTTTGCATACTCTCAGAGATATATTGCAGGTCCTCCGGGAGGCGCATAACGCGCAATCTACTGCTGGGCCATCTGCTCTTGTGCCATCTGCTGCTGGGCCATCTGATCCTGGGCCATCTGCTCCTGGTACTCCTCAATCTCCTCCTCAGCCGGGTCATCCCAGTACTCCTCCTTCCCCTCTTCCCCAAACATCTCCGATGAGAACTCGTCGGAGGGGGCAGTTTTCCCCCCCAGAGCCTCAGTCTCGTGGAGAGAGGGGAAGGAAGAGGAAGTAAGTATTTTTTGCTATATATATTTTTATTTATTTAATGTGTAATGGATAGGTATGTGATGATGTGATCTTCTTACACTTGTGGACCACACTCTGTATATAATCTGCTTCTATGGGACCGGGTCCATAGAGGCAGATTGTTTGCAGAGTGTGGGTTACAAGTGTGTGGACACCACATCATGATACACCTATCCTTGTTCATTACATTGATTGGTTTCTGTGATGTCCAAATTGTTTGCCTAATCTCAAACAAAATGACCATTACAATTATACATGATGGCATATTACTGTTTGAATGCCAACAACACAGCTTAAAGGGACAGTCAGAACATTATTTTTTTTTTACAAAGAAAACACTTTATTACGCATTATCAAGTTTGGAAAAACAACACTTAGAGAAATACACGTTTTACTTCTGTGATTAACCTTGTATCTATGCCTCAGAAAAATTACCACTTATTTATGTTCTTTTGACAGACCAACATTTCAGCCAATCACTGATCAATCCAGGGTAACTACACTGTATGAGCTCAATGTTTTCTATATGAAAATGGAACAAAATGCCCTCTAGTGGTCAAAATGCATTCAGATTAGATGCACTCTTCAAGCTCTAAGAAATGAGCAGATGAACCTCCTAGGTTTAGCTATCAACTAAGAATAACAAGAGAACTAAGATAAATTGGTGATAAAAGTTTGAGATATATTTTTGAAAAAATTGCATTTTTGGACATTAAAATCATTACTGTTTTTCTTGACTGTCCCTTTAAAAAATAACATATGCTAACATATACTAATCCTTAGGGATTGTTGGTATATCTACATGTACTTGTTCAAACATGAAAATATTGGAATAGGATACTAAGCCTGTATGCCATATTTCTATTGACATGTTAAATAATTTTCTTAAAGAGACATTATTGTGTTTGAATTATTTAAGAAAGACATTTCATTTAGAAGGCATATGGTTTCGGGTCCTTTTACAAGTTACTTTATAAATATATACTTACACTAATATATTTGGAGATTAACCAATGTGGAACTCATACATGACACAATAGTGAGCATTTACATTAAAGGGACAGTATACAATCATTTTCAGAGAACTGCATGTAATAGACACTACTATAAACAACAAGATGACCACATACTGATTTCAAAATCCATGAGAAAACGGTTTAAAGACTTACTTAGAAAATCTGTTTAGCTATGTTGAAAAGTTAGCTTGAAAGCCCATTCCAAGTGGGAAATAAGACAATCCCCTTTGCTTTGCATATGAAAGGACCCTTTACACAAACAGGAGCAAGCTGGAGAAGGTAGGTGATGGTACTAACATCAAATTTTGAGGTTTGGGTAGGAGTCAGAAAATCACAGCAATGTTACTTAAACATAAGCAAAACTAGACATTGATTATAAAAAAATAACTATATAAAAAGATCGAAAAAACATATATGTGTTGAAAAAATGAGTGTATAATGTCCCTTTAATAAAAAATACCACGACATAAAAGCTAGAATAAGTAGGCATCTCATATATTTAGCATATGATAAAGGTCAATGCATATTGATTACTTGATTCAAATCCAATAGCACATCTTTAGGAATTAGATATGTAGAAAATTAAACACAACACAGTCATTATTTATAAAAAGTAAAATATTGTTGACAAACATATTAAACAAGATGGGCTATATTCATGGATATGCACTTGCCTCAAAATATCTTATGCAGGAAAACATATTGCTTTCATTCGTTTATTCAATGAGACAGCCATCAAAAGAGATTTTTGTGTTCTTTATCATCTATGGTTCAACAATGTACATGATTCACACAATCCATACTCGACATGGTTTTAAACTTGTCTTCTCATTCACAAACATGGGTTACATGCAAATTCAAATATTGCAGGACTATGTAATCCAATCAGACGGTTTTTACACATTGGCATGTGACGTCTTAATTAACATGGCGCATCGTTGATCGCGTTAAAACGCCATCCAATCAAAGGTGCATCCTTGATCGCGTAAAAACGCCATCCAATCAAAGGCGCATCCTTGATCGTGTAAAAACGCCATCCAATCAAAGGCGCATCCTTTATCGCGTAAAAACATCAGCCAATACAAGGACTCATTTGACAGCTTGGCAGGTGACATCTTAAGCAACATGGTGCATCCTTGATCGTGTAAAAACGCCAGCCAATACAAGGACTCATTTGACAGCTTGCATGTCAATAAGAAACGTATTTATATTTTATAAACTAGTATGTGCTATATTGGTAGCTATGAATGTCACGCTAGATAACGTTATACTGTGATATATGAAATAGAATCCATTGTTGAAACTAAGGATATATCTTATTAGAAGCAGAGGATTATTAACTATTTAGCAAGCAGCAGGGTTTAAATAGACCTGAAAACAACATTTTATGTTACACGATTATGTAGGACATTGCAATTTAAAATACATTTTCACATTGAATTTTAATCTTTGGATTATTGTATTTCGTGTCCCTTTAAATGATAAATAATGCTAGGAGATACATTATGAAAATAGGAATTGTTTATACATTATATGTTACCTATAGCTATGGTGTCCATCTTTACCATTTAAAAAGGGACACATGAGAAATACATATGTCAGTGATGTTTTCAGATATATTAAGATTTATTTGGAATAACAATAATGACACATGTATTGATTAAACATGTCGCTTATTCAAGTTGAAATATGGTCAGCCTACCTATAGCAATATATTGTAGGATAATTAAAGAGAAAAAATAATAAGAGAAAGATATTAATCATGTAAAATATGCACATTACACACAGTGATTGATTTTGGTACACTACTACAATAAGATATAAGTGAAATTGGAATACATGTGCTGTCAACATTCAAATAAGAGTCTGTTTTTATAAATATTATATGTCCATGTTGATGTAAAAAGGACACAAATACATTAGAAATGCATATCCATTCCTTAAGAATTGTGGTCAGCATCACTTAAAGGGACATGAAATACAAACAATTAAGTTTCAGGATTCACAGAGAGGATACTATTTACATCAAATTTAAAATTTACATAGATTAGCTGCCAGCAATATATATAGAGAACTTCAGTCCTATGCTAATCATAATCTTGCAAAGATAACCCTTTATGAAAAGTATATCAAGAAAATTACTCAAATTCAATTTGAGATGTAAATATTAAATTTATTGACAATTGTATTATATTTATGAATCATGAAAGACCATTATTTTGTTTCATGTCCCTTTAAGGATTAACCACATAAACTATAGATTTCAATCAATTACATGAATAAAGAGGACAAATAATATTGGAATGACATGTATTTTATTATTATGTCATAAAACATAAAGAAATAATATAACGTTACAAAAAAACATATTGAAAAATCTGCCCCATTGGAGCCATTTGACAATGTAAAAGAGTGCATCACAGTCCTTGTAGGGAGTTGACAAGGGCCAACACAGCCCCATTGGAGCCATCTGACAAGGTGCCATAGTGTATCACAGTCCTTGGAGGGAGCTGACAAGGGCCAACACAGCCCCATTGGAGCCATTGGACAAGGTAAAAGAGTGCATCACAGTCCTTGGAGGGAGTTGACAAGGGCCAACACAGCCCCATTGGAGCCATCTGACAAGGTAAAAGAGTGCATCACAGTCCTTGGAGGGAGTTGACAAGGGCCAACACAGCCCCATTGGAGCCATCTGACAAGGTGCCATAGTGTATCACAGTCCTTGGAGGGAGTTGACAAGGGCCAACACAGCCCCATTGGAGCGATTTGACAAGGTAAAAGAGTGCATCACAGTCCTTGGAGAGAGTTGACAAGGGCCAACACAGCCCCATTGGAGCCATTTGACCAGGTAAAAGAGTGCATCACAGTCCTTGGAGGGAGTTGACAAGGGCCAACACAGCCCCATTGGAGCCATCTGACAAGGTGCCATAGTGTATCACAGTCCTTGGAGGGAGTTGACAAGGGCCAACACAGCCCCATTGGAGCCATTTGACAAGGTAAAAGAGTGCATCACAGTCCTTGGAGAGAGTTGACAAGGGCCAACACAGCCCCATTGGAGCCATTTGACAAGGTAAAAGAGTGCAACAGGCACAACAAAAAAACGAGAAAGGCCAAATGGCAACAACTTTAACAAAGGTAACATGTGGACGGAAGATTCGTATCTGCACCCTCGGAGCATCTCCGGATCCTCCACTTATGGGTCATCAGCATCACCCTCATCGTCCTGTGCATGTCCAGCTCCAGATTCAAGCAGTGACTCTACGTGCATCATACGTCGTAGAGTCAAACGCTCAACCTGAAGCTGGGCATGCATGGTATCGTAAATCCTCCCCAGAAACAGACTGTTCCTCAGCAGGGCCTGCTCAATACGCGCTAGAGCCTCTAGCGTCAGCCATGCTGAGTCACAACCTAAAATAAAGCAAATAAAGAATATTAATGATAATTACAGAACATAATAAAAAGAGAGCAAAGATACATTGTAATAATAAAGACAAATCATTATTATAATTAAATATTCTATCTCGAAGATTTACACATTGAATATGTTCTTCAGACATAAGCCATTAAAGGGACAGTTTACTCAAACATGCTCTCCCCTTTAATTGATTCACAATGATCCACTTTACCAGCTTGAGTGTATTAAATTGTTTAAAAGTATTTCCATTGTCCTTACATTGGCATTTGAAATAGTTTATTTAGCCTGTGGTATCCACACCTATCCTTAAACCTTTTGGCCTTGAGGCCAAGCTGTATAAACACAGCAAGCAGAAGAAATTACACTCCCAGTGGGTTATAGAAGAGATAAGGTAAGAAAAAGTTATTTTTCAATTGTTCTATCCAAGTAGTGGTGATTGTTATATGGTGTGATATGAGATAAAATATGTTAGAATGTGGATTTAGAATAATACTTACATCTGTGACTAGGAAGGAAAATCCGACACCCAGGACAATGAAGGTGGGGACTGGGGGGAGGGATGGGATTGGGCTGGGAAGGGAAGGGGGAGGGCTGGGATTGGGCTGGGGAGGGAAGGGGGGAGGGATTTGATTGGGCTGGGGAGGGAAGGGGGAGGGATGGGATTGGGCTGGGGAGGGAAGGGGGGAGGGATGGGCTGCCACTCTGGGCTAGCCCATACAGCTGGGGAGTCAGGGGCCTGATGAGTTGGGGGCTGGTCAGGTGGGGGAGCTGTACGGGCCAAAATATAGGGAGAGCGGCAAGGGGGGCAAAGGGGAATTTTTGGGAGGGACAGGAGGAATGGGAAGGTCCAGGAGAGGCTTCTACCTGGGGAGGGGCCTGGGGAGGGTCGGGAAGCTGATGCCCAGAAGAGGAAGGTCCATCTGAAATATATAATAAAAATATATTAACATCTCATACATCATGAAATCAAATCAAGGCATTTAAACATGATTATGTTTTATGTATACTTAGAAGTGCCTTTGAATTTATAAACAATGATGACATAAGGATATGGTCTGCATATAGGATGAATGACTGTCTGTACAATCAGAAGATGATTATTGTGGTTTGGCATGGACATCATGATGTCATTAATGACAAATCATACATAAATGAAAGAAAAATACAAACATATGTTCATGCTGCATGATATAGAAAGGGGGCAGTAGTGTTTTCTAAAAATAATGGAATAATAATTTTTAAAGTGCCAAAGCTGTAGACTTTGATTTTCTTCCAGAGAATGTTTTCAAACAATAATACATGTTCGATACATGTTATATATATTTGACATACCATCAGACTCCAAGGGAGCCACTTCCTCCTCTGTCTCACATGTTACATCAATCTCTGTAAAACATAACATGTGTACACGTTAAAATCAGATATTATAACATATGTTACTGTTGCTCAAGGACACACATCAATGTTGCATTAAAGATATACTGAGCCAAAGTTATGAATTACATCATTTTGATGGAGCATACAAATGACATTAGATTTGTTGTTCTCGATGAGTAATAATTACATTTTAGTGTCTGTATTTTTACAATTATCTCAAAAGCAGAGTACATGGAACATTTAATAGTTCTCATGTGTGTATCACTTGATGATTGTTGTCTAAATTTATACTAAAAAGAAACATATGCTATCCATGTTCTGAAGAACAAAGGTGTAGACTAAGAAGCTTTGAGATTTGAATCTTTCCAGATTAAAAATAAATAGATATATAATCAGAGGAGTAAATTATCTGTTTTATTCAAATGTAATGCTTCATCAGAATCATGATCATAATATTTATTACAAATACACCTTCAATGACATATGCATGAGTCAATGGACTTACCCAAAGCCTGCAAAGGCAGCTCATCATTGGTGCTGAATCCCTCTGGGCTCCCCACAACAACTACATCTATTAATGATATAGATATATATTAGTGAACACAGTTTGGACATCACTAAATCCCATCAGTATCAAATTTTCAAAATAATATACTTAGAAATGTGAAGAATAGACCAATATGAACGATAAATGCAAGAGTTAATCAAGGTGATTATAAAGAAAATGATGTCTTTAACATATGTTTAATTTCTTATTAAATTAGACAGACTATTCATCTCATATGATTCTATTGCATATCTAAATATACCCATTGTTTTTTAAATAATACACACAATCAACACTTTGAATAACAACTGGTGAAAAATCAAACCAAAGCCATGTGGCACATAGATCCATTTGTGCAATGTACATTAATCTTTTTTAGGACACAACACATATTGATCACAATGCAAAACTGAAGTTATCATGAAAAATATGTCATCATGACATCATGTGATATGATTTTCTAATAAGGATAACAATAGAATGAAGCAATTTAGATAATCAAATACAATTTGAAATTATTTTGAAATCACGTGTCTAAATCCTAAAAGTGAAATGTTTGTTTTCATGTCTCTTTAATTATAAGAATAACCAAAAAAACATATGAAATTTATATTTTTAGAATCGGCATTTTTTCAAAAATGTGTTAGTGTTGTGTAAATGTATCCAAGAAATCGCAAGAACTACACAGGGGCAGAATATAAAATGGGCAGGAACCTAAGCTTACATTAAAATAAAGATATCAAGATAGAATAGAAGGGATATCTTCAAATAATCATAATTTTAGATTGGTATTACAATGTAATCCCAACTTTGATTCGTGATTCTTATTTTAAAATATCCAGAAAAGATAATAAGAGTATCCATATAAATATTGATCAATGTGAATGCATTATGTAATGTTATGTCCAGGTTTGTAAGACAAAGGTAAACTAATATGAGACATAACATGCTGTGACGAACCCTGGCTTGAGGTTCCAGCACCAACATCAGGATCTGTAAAATATTCAATGAGCATTGGATATCATTAATACAAATCACGTCATGGAGACAAACAATCTGATTTTTAAATTCTAATTGACAAAGTACAAATCTATTTGTAATCACATGAGTTCATTGTTGCCTCAATTAATGTCTAAATAAAGAGATCCTGTATGTATTCTTATTTTCAATCTTTTATGTTGTGGACTGTAGCTTTAATTCATTTTGTCTCTTCTTGCATTCTCAACAATTGATAGAGATAGTTCATTGTTTATTTTGATCTTGCTAGTATAGCTTTTATAATGTATAAGATTGTAAATAAGGATACTGTATTCTTCCCATATATACTAATTAACCTATACATTTGACCAACATGTCTAAAGCGATGCCATTTGCAGCAAACACATGTTCATGTGTGTGCGCAATTCTATCTTTTGTGATCATTGTGCAATGATTCCAAGCGGAATTGCACATCCATGATTTGACCAACATGTTTAAAGCGATGCCAATTACAGCAAACACATGTTCACGTGTGTGCGCAATTCTATCTTTCGTGATCATTGCGCAATGATTCCAATTGGAATTGCACATCCGTGATTCGACCAACATGTCTAAAGCGATGCCAGTTACAGCAAACACATGTTCACGTGTGTGCGCAATTCTATCTTTCGTGATCATTGCGCAATGATTCCAAGCGGAATTGCGCATCCGTGATTTGACCAACATGTCTAAAGCGATGCCAGTTACAGCAAACACATGTTCACTTGTGTGCGCAATTAAATCTTTCGTGATCATTGCGCAATGATTCCAAGCGGAATTGCGCATCCGTGATTCAGATTTGTTTTGGATATAGTAGTGTGATGAGTATCATTTATAAAGACTTCAAATATATTGGCAATTGGGTGTATTACGAGATTAAAATCGTATATTTGTTAATATTGAACAATAACAAATAATATTTCTAACTGGGTTATGATTCGATAGTCAATGTATGAAATGGCGGATGATAGGGATTTCACAGATGCGCAATTCCTTTTTCGCTCTGTGATGCATATTCTGTAGAGCGCAAGAAACATCACTCCTATTTCATGTGTGACGAATCTAAAATCAGATATCTGAATGGTGTTTAAATAAAATTTGTATTGTCTATGATTCACTAAATGAAATATTTTTAGATATGTGATATCTATCCAAGAGGTAAGGAGAATAATTGCTAGAAATTATATTTTGATCTATCTATAGTTAAATGACCCTTCAAATGACTCCACTAGAACTGAAAAGTAATCAATATGGCATACAATAACTAGCTTGGTCTAAATATGAAATTAACTTACTTTTCATTTACAGATCATTTCTAACATATTACCAAAAAATAATTAAAGATGAATAACCTATATTTATTTTAATAATGTTTTTGGATACCTAAGGAAAATCCCAGATATTATGTAAATCGAACATTCAACTACACTGTCACTTTAATGTAAGTTAAACACTTTCCTTTCTTAAAAGTGAAATGAACAAAGTTGTTTTGTATAATTTAGACTACATATCCTCGTCATAAAAATTTTATGATTTTAACATCTATAAATCACACAATAAAAGCATAGATGTATTTAAGTCCAAATTAAATTGTTGAAAGATACTTGACTTTAACATTATCTGTATAAGCTGTGTTGATATTTTACATTCAATAAATTAACCAAAATTATTCTATTTTATATAAGGCATGTGCTTGTCAAATAGATGACTAAAAGTCATGGGAGTAATATTTTGTTTAATTGTTAGATTAGATGGATATATTTCTTCTTATCTTACTGTGATAGAGATATGTCTCTAAGAATATGTATTTTAACACAAAAAATAGAAGATATAGTATGAAAATAAATTTATTGACAAGAAAATAAATAAAATTTATTTAAAAAAAAATCATCACAGATGTAACTCTGAAAAAGAAAGAAAAATATTATAAACATTAGTTATTTCATGAACACATGTCTTAAAATATTCATTAAATCGAATAATTGTTAAATCATCTTGGGGGGTAGTTATCAAGCCGTCAACTTTTCTGCCTTCGCCGGCCCAATATGCCCGCCTAAGCTCGCCTCACATCGCCGCCGCGGACCTGAAAAAATACGCCTAAGTTATCAAAAAAAGCTGTCAAAAAGCCGCGGGGCGATGAGCAGCGGACTGTGAGAGTTATCACTCATCCGATCTCGCTGCTCTTCGGCTGTTTGACAGCTTTCTTGCTAGCCTGTCACTAAGCACCCACACTAAACTGCACTTTTCTACCCCCTATACTGGCGCCCCCGGAGCCCCCCGCAACTAAATAAAGTTACTAACCCCTAAACTGCCACTCCTAGACCCCGCCGCAACTATTAAAAATGTATTAACCCCTAAACCGCCACTCCTAGACCCCGCCGCAAGTCTTATAAATGTATTAACCCCTAAACCGCTGCTCCCGGACACCGCTGCCACCTACATTATACCTAGTAACCCCTATCCTGCCCCCCCTATACTGCCACCCTCTGTAATAAAGTTATGAACCCCTATCCTGCTGATCCCGCACCTCGCCGCAAATAAAAAAATTGTTTAACCCCTAAACCGCCGCTCCCTGAACCCGCCGCAACCTATATTAAATTTATTAACCACCATCCTGCCCCCCCTACACCGTCGCCACCTATAATAAATTTATTAACCCCTATCCTGCCCCCCACTACACCGCCACCACTGTAATAAAATTATAAACCCCTAAACCTAAGTCTAACACTAACCCTAACACCTCCCTAACTTAAATATTAATTAAATACATCTAAATCATATTTATATTATTAACTAAGTTAATCCTATTTAAAACTAAATACTTACCTATAAAATAAACCCTAATATAGCTACAATATAAATAATAATTATATTGTAGCTATCTTAGGATTTATTTTTATTTTACAGGTACCTTTCAATTTATTTTAACTAGGTACAATAGCTATTAAATAGTTATTAACTATTTAATAGCTTACCTAGCTAAAATAAAGAGAAATTAACCTGTAAAATAAAAACTAACCTAAGTTACAATTACACCTTACACTACACTATACTTTAATAAATTATTCCTATTTAAAACTAAATACTTACCTGTAAAATAAACCCTAATATAGCTACAATATAATTAATAATTACATTGTAGCTATCTTAGGATTTATATTTATTTTACAGGTAACTTTGTATTTATTTTAGCTAGTTAGAATAGTTATTAAATAGTTATTAACTATTTAATAACTACCTAGCTAAAAGAAATACAAAATTACCTGTAAAATAAATCCTAACCTAAGTTACAATTCAACCTAACACTACACTATCATTAAATTAATTAATTAAACTACCTACAAATAACTACAATTAAATACAATTACATTAACTAACTAAAGTACAAAAAATAAAAAAAGCTAAGTTACAAAAAATAAAAAATAAAAGTTACAAACATTTAAAAACATATTACAACAATTTTAAGCTACTTACACCTAATCTAAGCCCCCTAATAAAATAACAAACCCCCCCAAAATAAAAAAATGCCCTACCCTATTCTACATTAAAAAGTAAACAGCTCTTTTGCCTTACCAGCCCTTAAAAGGGCCTTTTGTGGGGGCATGCCCCAAAGTTCAGCTCTTTTGCCTGTAAAAGAAAAATACAACCCCCCCAACATTAAAACCCACCACCCACATACCCCTAATCTAACACAAACCCCCCTTAAAATAACCTAACACTAATCCCCTGAAGATCATCCTACCTTTAGTTGTCTTCACTCAGCCGAGCCACCGATGGAACTGAAGAGGACATCCGGACCGGCAGAAGTTATCCTCCAAGGGGCGCTGAAGAAATCTTCCATCCGATGAAGTGATCCTCCAAGCGGCGCTGAAGAAATCTTCCATCCGGTTGAGGTCATCTTCCAAGAGGCGCTTAAGAAGTCTTCTATCCGGGCGAGGTCATCGTCGAAGCCGGGTCTTGAATCTTCATCCCGCCGACGCGGAACATCCTCCTTTCCCGACGAACTACCGACGAATGAAGGCTCCTTTAAGGGACGTCATCCAAGATGGCGTCCCTTCAATTCCGATTGGCTGATAGGATTCTATCAGCCAATCGGAATTAAGGTAGGAAAAATCTGATTGGCTGATGGAATCAGCCAATCAGATTCAAGTTCAATCCGATTGGCTGATCCAATCAGCCAATCAGATTGAGCTCACATTCTATTGGCTGATCGGAACAGCCAATAGAATGCGAGCTCAATCTGATTCTCGTGCACGATTCTCCCATAGGAAACAATGGGGCTGTTTGAGCTGAAAAAAAACCAAACACCTCCAAAAAATCCGCGTTCAGCTCCTAACGCAGCCCCATTGTTTTCTATGCGGTAACCCTTCCTACGTCTGCACCTAACACCCTAACATGTACCCCGAGTCTAAACACCCCTAACCTTACACTTATTAACCCCTAATCTGCCGCCCCCGCTATCGCTGACCCCTGCATATTATTATTAACCCCTAATCTGCCGCTCCGTAAACCGCCGCTACTTACATTATCCCTATGTACCCCTAATCTGCTGCCCTAACATCGCCGACCCCTATATTATATTTATTAACCCCTAATCTGCCCCCACAACGTCGCCTCCACCTGCCTACACTTATTAACCCCTAATCTGCCGACCGGACCTGAGCGCTACTATAATAAAGTTATTAACCCCTAATCCGCCTCACTAACCCTATCATAAATAGTATTAACCCCTAATCTGCCCTCCCTAACATCGCCGACACCTAACTTCAATTATTAACCCCTAATCTGCCGACCGGAGCTCACCGCTATTCTAATAAATGTATTAACCCCTAAAGCTAAGTCTAACCCTAACACTAACACCCCCCTAAATTAAATATAATTTAAATCTAACGAAATTAATTATCTCTTATTAAATAAATTATTCCTATTTAAAGCTAAATACTTACCTGTAAAATAAATCCTAATATAGCTACAATATAAATTATAATTATATTATAGCTATTTTAGGATTTATATTTATTTTACAGGTAACTTTGTATTTATTTTAACCAGGTACAATAGCTATTAAATAGTTAAGAACTATTTAATAGCTAAAATAGTTAAAATAATTACAAATTTACCTGTAAAAGAAATCCTAACCTAAGTTAAAATTAAACCTAACACTATACTATCAATAAATTAATTAAATAAACTACCTACAATTACCTACACTTAACCTAACACTACACTATCAATAAATTAATTAAATACAATTGCTACAAATAAATAAAATTAAATAAACTAGCTAAAGTACAAAAAATAAAAAAATATTTACAAACATAAGAAAAATATTGCAACAATTTTAAACTAATTACACCTACTCTAAGCCCCCTAATAAAATAACAAAGCCCCCCAAAATAAAAAAATGCCCTACCCTATTCTAAATAACTAAAGTTCAAAGCTCTTTTACCTTACCAGCCCTGAACAGGGCCCTTTGCGGGGCATGCCCCAAGAAGTTCAGCTCTTTTGCCTGTAAAAGAAAAAATACAATACCCAAGCCCCACAACATTACAACCCACCACCCACATACCCCTAATCTAACCCAAACCCCCCTTAAATAAACCTAACACTAAGCCCCTGAAGATCTTCCTACCTTATCTTCACCATACCAGGTTCACCGATCCGTCCTGAAGAGCTCCTCCGATGTCCTGATCCAAGCCCAAGCGGGGGGCTGAAGAGGTCCATGATCCGGCTGAAGTCTTCATCCAAGCGGGAGCTGAAGAGGTCCATGATCCGGATGAAGTCTTCTATCAACGGCATCTTCAATCTTCTTTCTTCCGGATCCATCTTGCAGACCTCCGACGCGGAACATCCTGCTGGGCCGACGGACTAAAGACGAATGACGGTTCCTTTAAGGGACGTCATCCAAGATGGCGTCCCTCGAATTCCGATTGGCTGATAGGATTCTATCAGCCAATCGGAATTAAGGTAGGAATATTCTGATTGGCTGATGGAATCAGCCAATCAGAATCAAGTTCAATCCGATTGGCTGATCCAATCAGCCAATCAGATTGAGCTTGCATTATATTGGCTGATCGGAACAGCCAATAGAATGCGAGCTCAATCTGATTGGCTGATTGGATCAGCCAATCGGATTGAACTTGATTCTGATTGGCTGATTCCATCAGCCAATCAGAATATTCCTACCTTAATTCCGATTGGCTGATAGAATCCTATCAGCCAATCGGAATTCGAGGGACGCCATCTTGGATGACGTCCCTTAAAGGAACCATCATTCGTCTTTAGTCCGTCGGCCCAGCAGGATGTTCCGCGTCGGAGGTCTGCAAGATGGATCCGGAAGAAAGAAGATTGAAGATGCCGTTGATAGAAGACTTCATCCGGATCATGGACCTCTTCAGCTCCCGCTTGGATGAAGACTTCAGCCGGATCATGGACCTCTTCCGCCCCCCCGCTTGGGCTTGGATCAGGACATCGGAGGAGCTCTTCAGGACGGATCGGTGAACCTGGTATGGTGAAGATAAGGTAGGAAGATCTTCAGGGGCTTAGTGTTAGGTTTATTTAAGGGGGGTTTGGGTTAGATTAGGGGTATGTGGGTGGTGGGTTGTAATGTTGGGGGGCTTGGGTATTGTATTTTTTCTTTTACAGGCAAAAGAGCTGAACTTCTTGGGGCATGCCCCGCAAAGGGCCCTGTTCAGGGCTGGTAAGGTAAAAGAGCTTTGAACTTTAGTTATTTAGAATAGGGTAGGGCATTTTTTTATTTTGGGGGGCTTTGTTATTTTATTAGGGGGCTTAGAGTAGGTGTAATTAGTTTAAAATTGTTGTAATATTTTTCTTATGTTTGTAAATATTTTTTTATTTTTTGTAACTTAGTTCTTTTTTATTTTTTGTACTTTAGCTAGTTTATTTAATTGTATTTATTTGTAGCAATTGTATTTAATTAATTTATTGATAGTGTAGTGTTAGGTTAAGTGTAGGTAATTGTAGGTAGTTTATTTAATTAATTTATTGATAGTATAGTGTTAGATTTAATTTTAACTTAGGTTAGGATTTCTTTTACAGGTAAATTTGTAATTATTTTAACTATTTTAGCTATTAAATAGTTCTTAACTATTTAATAGCTATTGTACCTGGTTAAAATAAATACAAAGTTACCTGTAAAATAAATATAAATCCTAAAATAGCTATAATATAATTATAATTTATATTGTAGCTATATTAGGATTTATTTTACAGGTAAGTATTTAGCTTTAAATAGGAATAATTTATTTAATAAGAGATAATTAATTTGGTTAGATTTAAATTATATTTAACTTAGGGGGGTGTTAGTGTTAGGGTTAGACTTAGCTTTAGGGGTTAATACATTTATTAGAATAGCGGTGAGCTCCGGTCGGCAGATTAGGGGTTAATAATTGAAGTTAGGTGTCGGCGATGTTAGGGAGGGCAGATTAGGGGTTAATACTATTTATGATAGGGTTAGTGAGGCGGATTAGGGGTTAATAACTTTATTATAGTAGCGCTCAGGTCCGGTCGGCAGATTAGGGGTTAATAAGTGTAGGCAGGTGGAGGCGACGTTGTGGGGGGCAGATTAGGGGTTAATAAATATAATATAGGGGTCGGCGGTGTTAGGGGCAGCAGATTAGGGGTACATAAGGATAACGTAGGTGGCGGTCAGCAGATTAGGGGTTAAAAAAAATTATTCGAGTGTCGGCGATGTGGGGGGACCTCGGTTTAGGGGTACATAGGTAGTTTATGGGTGTTAGTGTACTTTAGAGTACAGTAGTTAAGAGCTTTATAAACCGGCGTTAGCCCAGAAAGCTCTTAACTACTGACTTTTTTCCTGCGGCTGGAGTTTTGTCGTTAGATGTCTAACGCTCACTTCAGACACGACTCTAAATACCGGAGTTAGAAAGATCCCATTGAAAAGATAGGATACGCAATTTACGTAAGGGGATCTGCGGTATGGAAAAGTCGCGGCTGGAAAGTGAGCGTTAGACCCTATTTTGAGTGACTCCAAATACCGGCGGTAGCCTAAAACCAGCGTTAGGAGCCTCTAACGCTGGTTTTCACGGCTACCGCCAAACTCTAAATCTAGGCCTTAGTTAATAATATAAATATGATTTAGATGTATTTAATTAATATTTAAGTTAGGGGGGTGTTAGGGTTAGTGTTAGACTTAGGTTTAGGGGTTAATAATTTTATTACAGTGGCGGCGGTGTAGTGGGGGGCAGGATAGGGGTTAATAAATTTATTATAGGTGGCGACGGTGTAGGGGGGGCAGGATAAGGGTTAATAAATTTAAGATAAGTTGCGGCGGGTTCAGGGAGCGGCGGTTTAGGGGTTAAACTATTTATTTATTTGCGGCGAGGTGCGGGATCAGCAGGATAGGGGTTAATAACTTTATTACAGAGGGCGGCGGTATAGGGGGGGCAGGATAGGGGTTAATAGGTATAATGTAGGTGGCGGTGGGCTCCGGGAGCCGCGGTTTAGGGGTTAAGACATTTATTATAGTTGCGGTGGGCTCCGGGAGCGGCGGTTTAGGGGGTAATAACTTTATTTAGTTGCGGCGGTGTAGGGGGGGCAGATTAGGGGTGTTTAGACTCGGGGGACGTGTTAGGGTGTTAGTTGTAGACAGCTCCCATAGGAATCAATGGGATATCTGGCAGCAGAGAACTTGTACTTTCGCTATGGTCAGACTCCCATTGATTCCTATGGGATCCGCCGCCTCCAGGCTGGTGGATTGAAAACCAGGTACGCTGGGCCATAAAAGTGCCGAGCGTACCTGCTAGTTTTTTGATAACTAGCAAAAGTAGTGAGATTGTGCCACACTTGTGTGCGGAACATCTGGAGTGATGTAAGAATCGATCTGTGTCGGACGGAGTCCAGCGGATCGAAGCTTACGTCACAAAATTCTACTTTTGCCGGTCTGAAGCATTTGATAACTAAGGCGAATCAGCCTAGCCACAAATACGCTGCGGAATTCCAGCGTATTTGAGGTTGACGGCTTGATAACTAGGCCCCCTTGTGTCTATGCTCTAACATGTATTTTTTTGGTCTTGATATTAAAAAAAAAGGTTTATACATGAAATTTATATCTATCCATAATTAGAAATACCATTATATTGTCTAATCAATCTTAGAATTAAACATTAGCATTTTAAATTAGACAAAATAATGCATATCACATTATAAAAATCTATTTATATTGTATGCTGAACATAATTGAATGTAATATTTCATGTCCCTTCAAATAATATACCTCTATATCAACTATAAAATGTTTTCCTTTGTCTGATTGGTCAGAATATGAGTCCTCTCTAGCACAAAGTAGGGGGTAATGTATGTAAAACAAACATATTTTAATATAGGACATGTATCTATTCCTAATTCTTTTAACATTCTTCCTCCTGTGATTCTTAACTAGCATGAATTGTGCAAACTAACCTGGATGTATGGTCTTTGAAAGGCAATTATCTTCAAAATATCAGTTTATCTTCATTAGGTGTCTTATTCATCATTTTCAAAATAGAGGATTGTGAAATACCATCTAAAAGAAAAATAATCTAAGTGTCTCCAATAGGATGCATCCACAGCCTTAGTCCATAAAATTGTTGCCACTTACCATGTAAACGTGTCTTTGTATGGTTTTCAAGGTCAGCACATTTGAAAGACAATGCCAGACATGATCATATTGGTATTCATCACTTTCAGTCTGGGATACTTCACTTTCAGTCTGGGATACTTCACTTTCAGTCTGGGATACTTCACTTTCAGTCTTGAATTCTTCACTTTCAGTCTTGAATTCTTCACTTTCAGTCTTTAGATGAAGTCATCTCCCTAATGGCCGAAAAAGTGAAAATAAAAAAATTAATAGAAGTGTGTGAATTAGTTCTGCACCCCCCCCCATTTCTGAAACTATTTCTATCACTAGCTTACTAAGCGTATGTATCATCTTGTGTTATGTTCTATCAATCAAGTGTGAAGATGAGTCATACATTGTGCAGACCTAACCTCTGATGTGTGACTTTGAATATGACTGAAGCATATAGTCTTGCTAGAGGATCCCTTTCTGAGTATCCAAATTTCTAGTAATGTGTAAACTAAATACTACTTTGTAAAATGTATGCCATATGATGGGTGATTGTGCCAAATTCCCGCCAGCCACAGTCCATACATTATTTATACTTACCAGCTGATGTCTTTAAAAACCAGGTGGCGAAGTCGTTACAGGACCCAATCCCAGGAGCATCACTTATAATAATCCAAATAAATTTTTATAATCATTTGATGAACAATCCTAACATGTTTGCACAATTCTCTCCTTCTCATTTCCCTAGAATTCACACATATTCGCAATACTCCTATTTAAATTGTATTATTTACCGTCTGAAGTGGCGGTTGATAATGTTTGCTCTGACATTGAGCCCCTCATCCCGGAATGGCCCCTCTAGAACAGGGTCGTCCTCCTCATCTTGGAGGAGGTGTTGGGGCACCTGGACGGCTTGCAGCATCCCAGCCCGCTGTGCAATGTTATGCAGGACGCTGCAGGCTATAACGATCTTCGCCACCTTACTAGGGCTGTATTGGAGGGCTCCACCAGACCTGTCCAGGCATCTTAGTCTCATTTTGAGGAGCCCAAACATCCTCTCCACTACAGCCCTAGTCCGCTTGTGCGCCCTATTATATCGCTCCTGAGCCTCGTCGGTGGGGTTACGCAACGGCGTAATGAGCCATGGTCAGCTCATGTAACCAGAATCACCTATAAATAATGAACATAACAAAATGACAAATATTAAAAATTTATTTATAATTCTTATATTAAAATACTTTTCATTTGTGTACACGAAAATCCCCTAAAATAAAATTTGTCCTTAAAAAAGAATTATATGTTTAAATCGCATTATTTATCTGCACATTTAAGCTAAGACATCCTTCATATCTGTTTTGAACTAAAACTAGACATTAGCGGAAAGAGACAATGACATGGTTAAAATGCATTCTCTATCTGGCCATTTAAGCTAAGACATGCTACATATCTGTTTGGAGCTAAAACTAGACATTTGCGGAAAGAGACAATGACATGGTTAAAGCGCATTCTATAAATGCCCATTTAAGCTAAGACATGCTACATATGCGTATTTCCCATAAACCAGACATTTGCTAAAATAAAAACAAAATGGTTAAATTGCATCCTGGAGATGGCCATTTAAGCTAAGACATGCTACATATCTGTTTGGAGCTAAAACTAGACATTTGGGGAAAGAGACAATGACATGGTTAAATTGCATTCTCTATCTGCCCATTTAAGCTAAGACATGCTACATATCTGTTTAGAGCTAAAACTAGACATTTGCGGAAAGAGACAACGACATGGTTAAATTGCATTCTCTATCTGCCCATTTAAGCTAAGACATGCTACATATGCGTATTTCGCATAAAGCAGACATTTGCTAAAATAGAAAAAATGGTTAAATTGCATCCTAGAGCTGCCCATTTAAGCTAAGTCATGCTACTTATCTGTTTGGAGCTAAAACTAGACATTTGCGGAAAGAGACAATGACGTGGTTAAATTGCATTCTCTATCTGCCCATTTAAGCTAAGACATGCTACATATGCGTATTTCGCATAAAGCAGACATTTGATAAAATAAAAACAAAATGGTTAAATTGCATCCTAGAGCTGCCCATTTAAGCTAAGTCATGCTACTTATCTGTTTGGATCTAAAACTAGACATTTGCGGAAAGAGACAATGACATGGTTAAATTGCATTCTCTATCTGCCCATTTAAGCTAAGACATGCTACATATCTGTTTAGAGCTAAAACTAGACATTTGCGGAAAGAGACAATGACATGGTTAAATTGCATTCTCTATCTGCCCATTTAAGCTAAGACATGCTACATATGCCTATTTCGCATAAAGCAGACATTTGCTAAAATAAAAAAAAATTGTTAAATTGCATCCTAGAGCTGCCCATTTAAGCTAAGACATGCTACATATTTGTTTGGAGCTAAAACTAGACATTTGCGGAAAGAGACAATGACGTGGTTAAATTGCATTCTCTATCTGTCCATTTAAGCCAAGACATGCTACATATGCGTATTTCGCATAAACCAGACATTTCCTAAAAGAGAAAGAAATGGTTAAATTGCATCCTAGAGCTGGCCATTTAAGCTAAGACATGCTACATATGCGTATTTCGCATAAACCAGACATTTCCTAAAAGAGAAAGAAATGGTTAAATTGCATCCTAGAGCTGGCCATTTAAGCTAAGACATGCTACATATGCGTATTTCGCATAAAGCAGACATTTGATAAAATAAAAACAAAATGGTTAAATTGCATCCTAGAGCTGCCCATTTAAGCTAAGTCATGCTACATATCTGTGTGGATCTAAAACTAGACATTTGCGGAAAGAGACAATGACATGGTTAAATTGCATTCTCTATCTGCCCATTTAAGCTAAGACATGCTACATATCTGTTTAGAGCTAAAACTAGACATTTGCGGAAAGAGACAATGACATGGTTAAAGCACATTCTCTATCTGGCCATTTAAGCTAAGACATGCTACATATCTGTTTGGAGCTAAAACTAGACATTTGCGGAAAGAGATAATGACATGGTTAAAGCGCATTCTATAAATGCCCATTTAAGCTAAGACATGCAACATATGCCTATTTCGCATAAACCAGACATTTGCTAAAATAAAAACAAACTGGTTAAATTGCATCCTAGAGCTGCCCATTTAAGCTAAGACTGTTTGGAGCTAAAATTAGACATTTGCGGAAAGACAATTAAATGGTTAAATTGCATCCTATTGCTGCACATTACACAAACAACTGTTTTTCAAGACTACAGTGGCAATTGTTTAACTAATTAACCATGTTGTGCACAAGTACTCACCAACGGAAACTCTCTGCCCTCAAACTGTCGCCAAAGGGACGACTGTCTGAGGATGCAGGCATCATGACCAGCCCCGCCGAAATTCGCACACACATGCATAATCCGCATCCATGCGTCACAAACATACTGCATGTTAAGACTATGGAAATGTTTGCGATTTTGGAAGGGCTGGTCATGTTCAGGAGCACGCAGCGCTCTATTGCTCTCAAGACATTGGGCATTCGAGCGATAGCAAAGAATTCCCTCTTCAGGCGACTCCAATCACCATCATTCTGAGGGAATCCTATGTAACGCTTACTGACTCGTACCATGGCGTCCAGAAAGTTGTCAAAAACCACAGAGAAAGTACCCTGGGCAAGCCCATGCAGGTACCCCTCTCCAGATTGAAAACTCCTGGAGGCCAGGACGTGTATGCAACTAAGCATCTTGGTCATACCAGGGATTGCCGTTCTCATACGTCTATGTGGCTCCATATGAGGTCTAAGAACATCGTAAAGGCCAATGAGCTGTTCGCGATTGAGCCTATACTTGTCATAAACCTCGAAGTCACTCATGTTATCCAAGGTGGGCCTCACCCTGTGAACAGGAGGACCTCTAACCAGACGAGCCCTTTGTCTCTCTTGGAGACGCCGAGCCCGCCTGATTCTATTCAATGCTACTTGTGCAGCAGCACCAGCAGCATCTAACTGAGCATCATCCATATTTGCCAAGCTAAGCAGCACAAAGCCAAACAGCAGAGCAAACGCACAAGGAGTAGCAAGGTATGCAAAAACACAAAAGCGATTTGATACAATGTCGATCACAAGGGACGCCTTGGCCATGTTGTTTGGGGGATTTATAGTGCAATTAGTCCAATGGTAGTGTGTTCTTAATGATTGCTGATTGTATACACTTGATTGTATGTGAGCGGCACAAATGCTTTCAAAGTGGGCGTTTTTGTAGGTGTTTGCTGAAATTTTGTTTTCCCCCAATGAATTGCAATGTGAAAGTGTAAAATCTAACATATACAGTGCATCTTCATAATGTTTGTTCATATGCGTAATAAGTACTTAAATTAAAAGTGATCTTATAGTAAAAAGCACACGTCCACGCTAACATGAATGAAAGTGCATACTTGTGTATAATGGCATAGAATCTAATCAATCAATGTTGCTGCAATATTGTTTGTAAACGATAAAGTAACAGCTGACATCTCTAATATTGTATATATAAGTGATTTGCGAGATGTCAATATTGTACGCATCCTTTTAAAATCGCAATAATAATGAAGATCTTCCAGCTGACATCTGTAATATTGTATATATAAGTGATTTGCGAGATGTCAATATTGTACGTGTCCCTTTAAAATCGCAATAATAATGAAGATCTTCCGGCTGACATCTGTAATATTGTATATATAAGTGATTTGCGAGATGTCAATATTGTACGCGTCCCTTTAAAATCGCTATAATAATGATGTTCCAAACTCTCGTTTACGTATATGTAGTATTGAGTGCTAAACTTCTGAAAGGGGCGGTACAGTCCTAAAGCTGTAATGTGTATGGTTGAAGCTTCTAATGATGTCATCATATTAGCAACCTGCCTGTCTAGTTATCAAATCCTCATTCTGTTGTTGTATTTTACTACATTGTTATTGTGTGCTGATTAAAAATATAAATGTGTGCTTTGTGGTTGCGTGATGCGTGTTATGTACATATACGTATATATTGTGATTCTCTCCCACATATGCTGACTTATATAAAGCAGTATAGAATTGGTGTTCCTTCCCAAAAAGTGACAGTTGTAATCTGTTCTAATGATGTTCTTATTGTACGTAATTCCTAATGGTATATTCTGAGTGAATCGTGATGTTAAAGGGACAGTAAATCCTTACTTTATGTTTCATGATTCATAGAAAGAATTGAATGTGTTTTTTTGGCCATAATCTCAAAGCACATGTAGGAGTTAATGAGAAAAGTCATGTATGTGCATCCATTAATGATCATGTGTTAAGCCTATGTAGATATGCTGTTCATGCAAGCATATGAGTTGAATAAAAGAAATGCTATAATAGAGGTAAATGAGACGTGTTTCCAATTGTCTACTGTTTGTGAATAATGAAATGTTCAAATTATTTTTATGTCCGTTTAAATATGATGTAATTTATTAAATATGTTTCGTATTGTTGATGGTGCTTTGTATTTGAAATAATGTAAATTTCTATAACAATTTGATGTTGTAGTGAATTTCACACAAGTAAAAGCCATAAGTCCATAGAGAAATTGCCATTTCTTGATCTATTTGTCATAGCGGTACTAACGCAAGAAAGAATGAGTTAGTTTCACAATTTTAACGCTGGTATTACGAGTTTTCTTGTCTATAGTGTAGTGTTTGTATGAGTGTAAGTGTAGTTTG
This sequence comes from Bombina bombina, assembly GCF_027579735.1. Lineage (NCBI taxonomy): Eukaryota > Metazoa > Chordata > Amphibia > Anura > Bombinatoridae > Bombina > Bombina bombina. The sequence goes on along the minus strand of NC_069499.1, from coordinate 250,226,930 downwards.
TGTAATGTTCTTTTTGTGATTTGTGGATGTTTTTGTTCGCGGTATATGTTAACTACTGGGTCTGGGTTGACGTTAATGATTTCAGTGGAGACGGATATTTTTGTTGCGTTAGGGAAACTCGTAATACCAGTGGGCGTTAAAAAGCAGCGTTAGTACCGGCCAACACTGCTTTTTGACCCTAACGCAAAACTCGTAATCTAGGCGAATGTCATTAAGAAACACCTTAATAATCTATAAATGAAATACCTGATCAAATCCCAGCAATGCTGTTGAAGCTTAGTGCGTCGGAAATTCCTAAACCTGTCACAACCCTAATTAATGAATCCTAGGTGTCTGGATACATACCCAAACTTTGGAAGACTGCAAGAGTAGTGCCTATCCATAAAAGTGGTGACATTACTTTGGTTTCCTATTATTGACCAATATCACTGCTCCCAGTATTGTCAAAAATCTTAGAAAAATGCGTCTATTTCGCCTGAATCACTCCACTACAACTGCCCTTCTAAAAGTTTGTAATGACATTCAAACTGACATGGAACAAGGAGACCTAACTGGAGCTATTTTCCTTGATTTTGCAAAAGCCTTTGACACAGTAGACAATGACATTCTATTGCACAAACTAAAAAACTTAGGTATTGGTGATCGTCCACTAACCTGGTTTCGATCATATGTATCGGATCGATCACAATATGTCTCCATTTCTGACAGCGACTCCCTCCCTCTCCCACTCACGTGTGTGTTCCCCAAGGTTCTATTCTCGGCCTCCTACTTTTCAAATTATTAATAAATGATCTACCTAATGTCTGCAAATCCTCAACTGTACACATGTACGCAGATGACACAGTAATCTATGCAAGCAAATCCGATCTACCGCAACTTGAGGCTGTGTTCCAAACCCAGTTAACAGAGGTAGAAAAGTGGATCACAAAAACAAACTCTTCCTAAATACTGACAAAACTGTCACAATGATCTTTGGAATAAATTATACAAATTACAAAATTCCTATCTATGCATTAAAACAAAATCATATAGCACACGGACCACAGTTCACTCTATCTTTTGGCCTCCACATAGAAAAACTTGCATCTAAACTTTATCCAAAACTAGGTGCCCTGTACAGAAACAAATCCTGCCTAATCCCTACAGTAAAGGAAAAGATTGTACAGCAAATGCTGATGCCAATAATTGATTATGGGGATGTAGTATATGTACCTGCACCACAAACCCACCTTAATAAACTGAATACATTGTATAACTCGTTCTGCCGCTTTGTGCTACAATGTAATTACAGGACCCACCATTGTGACATGCTAAAAAAACCAAACTGGCTGTCGTTGGAATTCAGACGCACCCTCCATCTTTCCAGCCTTTTGTTAAAGAGCTTTTCTGGGAAGCTCCCACCATACCTGAGCAGAATGCTCTCTCCGGCTGCTCCCACCTCCTATAACCTCCGATCCAGTACCTGCTTTATTTAGTCTGCCTCAATATACTGTAAAAAGAAAGCAGCTCGATCCTCCTTTTCCTACAGAGCACCGAAAATATGGAATGACCTCCCACACACTTTCAAATCTTCCCCTAGCCTAAAATCCTTTAAGAGATCCCTCTCTACATATCTCAAAACAGAATGCACCTGTTATGGTTGATTATATATTTCCTACCTGTTCTATGTTAAATTTTGTAATATTGTTTATTAATATTGTTTTTGTATTTTATTGTACCCTATTTGTTTTTTTTTTAAAAGGTTTTTATTGAGGTTCAGGTTATATTACAACAGATATGCAATAATCCAATAACAAAAGTTAGCAAGAAAGTAAGAAGTATACAAGTACCTATGATTGTACCCTTGCTCAGTGTAGTATATTTTCCCGTCACCACAGGATATATGCATTATAAAAAGGAAAAAGAAAAAAACTCTCAAATTTTTAAACATAACAAATACAACATAACATAACAATTTCAGCATAGTCAATTTGAAACAATACCGTCTGTACCATATACCATCTTAAGTCTTAAATAATAAGTAGAGATGCCTGCCACATTAGAATATCCTGTAGTATGAAGAAGAGGAACGGAGACCCCCTATTTTTATATTTATATCCCCGTCAATTACTACTGTTGGTCTAAAGAATATTTATATTGTTCCCAATAAAATTTTATATCATGGAAAAAATCCAGTCTCTGTTTCCTGAAAAACCCATACCCTTCCAGAGCATCAGGCCTCTTTCAATGTCTCGCGATTACTGACTTTGTCCCATTAATAACTATTTGGAAGAGTTCCATTCTAATTTTACATGTACCCGGAGGTTTATCATTAAGCAGAGCTTGGGTAGGTTGAAGTCTATAACCCTCCCCAAACAGATATTTTCCTATCTTTTCCACCTCTTTCCATAAAAGTTTGATTTTATCACATTCCCACCAAACATGAAACATATTTCCTACTTGTCCACAGTCCTTCCAACATAAGTTAGAGCTATGTGTAAATATCTTCTTGAGACGGTCCGGGGTTAAATACCAGCGAGTCAGAATTTTATAATTTAACTCCAAAATTTGAGTTGAGTAAGAGGATATATGTGTGCGTCTAAAAATTATTCACCAATTTTGTGCATTTATTTGTTTCCTAAGATCAGCATTCCATTTATCTGTATAAGTTGGTAATGTATCAGCCTGTGAATCCAGAAGGAGTCGACTGGCTATAGATAGTGTTCCTCTTTTAGGTTTTTCTTCTATGCATATCTTCTCAAATGCTGTTAGAGATCTAGTAAAGTACATCCTATGTGGTGATGTCTGGAGTAGATGGTGGAATTGTGCATATTTTAACGATGAACCTATAAAATCTCCCATAGTTTGTCTTAGTGTTTGTTTTGTCTTGACTTTCCTGTTTTCTAATAGTTTAGTTATTGCTGTTGATTCCCCATATGCCTGTGAAGACTTTGTATTGTACCCTATTTTATCAATGCAATGTTTTCTTCATCCAGGACATACTTGAAAACGAGAGACATCTCAATGTATCCTTCCTGGTAAAATATTTTATAAATAAATAAATATAAAAAAAATAAAAGTTTGTACAGATGTATTTATGTATTATATGTGTAGATATGGATTTATAGAGATATATGCACATATAAACATTAAACACATTAATACATATGTATAAACATATAGACATATACATAAGTGTATTGGAGCCCTTTACAGTCAATAGATGAAAACATGGAAAAAAAACCATATTTGTACAATATTCATATTTAATAAAGTGTTTAACTATGTATTTACTGTAAATATTTCCCATTTCAATGTTCTCCACATAGCAGAATATGTTCTAAGTATTTATAAGTAGATATTTATGTATATATCTATATATAATCATCTATACATATAAGTATAGATATATATTGTACCAAAAATCATCAGATACATGTAGAAATATGTATTTATTAATAAATAGAACATATTCTGCTATGTGAAAAACATTGGAATGTGAAATATTAATGTTTTCATGTCTGGCTAGCACATTTTAGAATATGCAATCTGGTTTACAAGTGAGTAAGCTGTTTATTGCCACTTTTCTTGCTCAATTGACTTCTATGGGGGGTTAACATAGTAGCGATATTCTAACTTTGGCTTTCTTGCGTGCGACAGGATAGCGCTCATGCAAAAACCTTTTCATTTCAACTTGAAATATGCACGCTACCCGATGCGCACACAAAGCATATTTCAAGTGCAGTTAAAGCACGAGCAGGAGCGCAAAATACCGCTCTACTCATAATCTAGCACTAAGTTGTTTATGTCATATGCGAAACAGGAATGTAAACAAAGCTCTATTTCAAAGGCCTTAGCTGGCCTGCAATTATATCTGTTCTCTAAAAGCAAAGTTTTAATATGAACTGCTAATACATTAACTGTTTGATAAGTCATTTGTGAATGGAATCATAAAAAAAGTAACAATCCCTTATAGTACACAAATAAATAATTGAAATTACATGAGTATTTTTACCTAGGGGTAATTTAAAATGGTAACAATTATTTAGGGAGCACAAGAACAGGGAATTTATTTGAAAAATATAATTGTAGATGTATACTGAATTAGGAATGTTTGTAAAAGTAATAGAAAACAATTAATAAATCTGGTCCTCCAGAGAAGTAGCACATGCTGTAAAGATAATAAAAGATAGTTTACAAAGAATACAGGCAGACTTATAGCTAGACATCATGAAAATTACCTTAGACATGTGCACGTCTGAAAATTTAGTTTCGTTTCATATTGATTCAGTATTTTTAAATTTTATTTCATTGCATTCGGATTGATTCGTTATATAGCAGTCATTCGTTTCGGATGCATTCGGATTGATTCATTCATTATAGCAGTCATTAGTTTCAGATGCATTCGGAAGTTTATGTTCTGATTCATTTGTTCTGTTATGTTACGTTGATTCGGATGGTTCCAACCAACACAAAATAAATTATTTCACTGTTCTATCTCACTATATTTAATTGTAATATATCTTTATTCGTTTTTTTTTTTTTTATATAATAAATATGGAATAGCAAAGGAATTGTGATTAGTCCAGAAAGTCAGACTATCGTGCCATGGCTATTCGAATAAAATTAATGAATCAAAAATAATTTGGATGTTTCATTACAAATTAATTTGGATTACTTTAGTTTCATTACTAGGGTGGTTCGGAGATTTGGATACATCCGAATCTCCGAATCACCAGATTTTCATCCAAATTTTGATTTGGAACGAAACAAATTGCACATGTCTATTATTAATGCCAACAGCAGTGTGCAAGTAAAATTCCTATTGCCAAATATTTGTACATCAGACACAAAAGAACATATTGCTATGGACCAAAAAAAAAAAGATTAAAGACTGGAAGGACCTCAGGAATGTTATGTTTATTTTTTAGATATTGTGAGGGTTACTGCGATAGGTGTAGGCTTATTGATAGGGATTTGTGTAAAGAGGTAATACAGTATGGGATAGCTTAGGGGGGGGTCATATAGGGCAGTAGCTTATTTAGCTTTGTTCTACCCTAGACACAGGGAACGCTTCCCTACAACCCTCCCCCTTTTAAGATATTTCTCAGAACCAAGGGCCAAGGGTGCATAGAATGGTCATGCAGCCCTACTAGACATTTAAAGATCATTTAATAAATAAATAAAACACAAATAAAATGTGCTACCCACTTTAAATCCTGCTGTCCTAGGTGCAGACCTCATTGGCCTAAGGCAAAATATGCCCTTGGTGTTTGAGTATATATGCTGTAGGGGTCCTATGGTCCTATGGGGGTGTTAAAGGGGGGACAGAAATTAGGATAGTAATAGTGCGGTATTGTGTTAGTCATTAGAGTTACTTAGATAGAGGGAGTATTGTGTTAGTCATTAGAGTTACTTAGATAGAGGGAGTTAGGGTTACTTTAGATGCATTGGGAGGTGATCTCAGGTTGCATTGCATTGGGAGGGCAGGTCAGACATTAGGAATACTTGTAGTGTTGGAATGTCACAGATAGGTTATATTTAATTTCGGTGAGAAACGTTTTTTAGGGTTGTGATTAAGGTTTGAATTCATGGTGGTTGTGAGAATTGGGTGAGCTGCAGTTAGGGTTAAACTATTGTGTGGGCATTAGGACAGTGGCAGCTAAAGTTAGTTTTATAATACTGGTAGCTATGTAATTGTGGTATTGTTACAGCAAATGCAGTCAGGAACTCCCTGGTGGAGCTGCTTCTACATAGAAGGCTGCTTATATTGACCTACCACTAAATAACAGGGGGCTTTACAGGGATTACACACTTCTACATGATTTCATGGTCAAGGTTTGGTCATTGAGAAATAGCTAAGGGATGAGCTGACAGATCAAGTGGCAATGAAAGCTTTATTAGGGTAAAATAAGTATACACAATTATTACAGATATGTATTTGTGACAATTTCTGAAACTGAACAGCACAACACCATATGCAGGTAATGACTATAGTAGACTGTTAATGGCAAGTGGGACACATTGAATGTAGTTAACAGAATATGCAATATACAGGTAACGTCCAGCAGGACACATAGTATTTAGTGTAAATGTTCTGATTTTGCACATTTTATAATTAACATATTTAAACTATTTATAGTATTGATGCAATCACAAATTAAAGGGACATTCTAGCCAAAATGGGAATGCAGATGGGTGCATTTAAGTTTTGAATAGAAGCATTTTGTAATTTACATGTACTGTTACTAGTAAAAGCCATGGCTATTTCAAAAGTGTATTTTAGTATGCACCAGCATTTTAAGCACAGCACTTGTTCAGATAGCCTAATGTGCTTGTACCATCTGGTAATGACTACATTTGTTAATTGCTGACATGATTCAAGCCCCACTGGCCCTCTGAACAGCTGCAGTATTTAAAATGCTGGTGCACTGAGAATATCTAGCTATGCTTCACATGCACCTGCAGAGCAAAATGCTAATACTAAAGCAGTAATAACTTTTGCTAGAAGCATTTTTGCCAATTTTTGACTGGAATATCCCTTTAAAAATCATATGATCATATTATGTGTTCTAAACTATATTTATAACTATTTATTATACCAGGGAGCAATCATGTTTGTTAACATGTGACTGAATATGCACAACAACTTTAAAAATGAAAAGACGCCATGATAATAGCCAAGATTGGTTGTGTGAATCATGGCAAAATAGGGTTTCAGATCTCAGTTGCAGAAATAGAAAAGGCAAAAAAATATGCAAACAGCTGTTTGAAGGAGGTTTTATGATGGATTAGAACAGTGATGTCAGAGTCTCTTAAAGTATTAGTGAAGTTCACGCAGTGTAAAGCCACTGGAAAACACATTTGCTAAGTTTCTATTGGACTACAATTCACTTAGCTCTTTTAATGGACCGGAATTGTTTTAAAAGCCAGAGAAATAGCTTTTTATCTTCAGTAATTTATTGGGATTATGACTATACTAAATTAATTCTATATTAATGATTTTTTATTAAATATAATTTTAAAGAGAAACATATAGAGTTACTTTTGTATAATTTACAGGAAGCATATGGTCAATAGTATAACAAACCTCCCAATACAGTACTCTGTTGTTACAGACAAGGACACAGGGCGGCTGACTCTTGGTTGCAATTTGTGTAGCCTGGGAATATGGCTGGACAGTCCCAATGAAATCTGTTGGTCATCATGGGTGATCTGAGAATGGGGTTGAGCCTTTCTGGACAGAGCTTTGGAGAAAAGGAAAGGGGCAGACGCTATAGAGGGATAGAACTCCAAATCTACACAATCTGGCAGGATAGAAGAGAGCTCTGCTATTAGTTTGCATTAGTGATATTTTTACATAGATAAAATAAGGTCTGCAGGGTCTTGAGATTGTAACAAACTACTTCTTAAAGAGTCATCTTTTAAAGAGTAATACTACATAAAATATAATTCCCTATAAAGGGGCAAATTACAAGCTGCGTGCTATAGCGTTGGACCTCACTAACATTAGCGTGCAACTTGATATTACAAGTCCATATATATATGGCTATAATATGTGTATGTGTATGTATATATATATATATATATATATATATGTTCCAATGGATTGTCCCCACTTGTAGCGCAAAAAATCTCTCTCCAAAGAAAAGTAAAACTTCCTTTATTGTAGTATCAAAAGTAAAAACATGACAGCCTACACACGACTGTAATAAAGCACTTAATGTAAAAACACAGTGTCAGTGATCTGAAACACATGCAGACATGTTTCGTGCAGTTGCGCACTTGATCACTGCTTGAAAGCAATCCTGATCACACCTGCTTTATAGCACTTTTCTTAAAGAGACATTTGTAAATGTTAGACACTGTGTGCTTGAACTCTCTCTTTACTGCCTATCCTTTGTTGAAGAACATGTTTCAAAAAGTTATTTAATACATTTGCAGAAAATTTTTTCTCTTCTACATGTATATTAATAATAATATGATGTTAACTTTTATATATTAAGAATTTTTTCTCTTCTACATGTATATTAATAATATGATGTTAACTTTTATACATTAAAAATTACCTTATGTCTTTGCCTCATTTCTCATAAGTATATCTTATACCACTAGATAAAATTGCAGTCTTTCAACTGTAGTACTTTGATGTAATTTATATATGACACTATGTGTCATACAGAAAATGTTAAATTTATTTCTAGAGTAAGGTTTAGAGTTTACAATATATGTAAAAATAATTTATTGTTTAAGACTTATATGATGGCCATATATTATTTCTCCCCTTTTCCTTATCTAAAAGAAAAGCTGTTGTGTATATATTAATTCACAAAAAGATCCAGGTCTCTACGCATATTGAGACCTAATGGATTACATGTTTTTAATGTGAAAATCCAGAAGACTTCACGTTTGTTAAGTTTATCTTCTCTGTCTCCTCCTCGTTTCCATAGAGGAACATGATCTATACCTTGAATTTTTAATAAAGACACATCTGAATTATGTTGACTTTTAAAATGTCTCGACACTGGTGTGTCGGTGTCATCATCCTCTATTGATCTGAGGTGCTGAAGAAACCTATCTTTAATGCTACGCTTGGTTTTACAGAGATCACACGTAAGTAAATATACTACATGTGTAGTTGAACAATTTATGTAATACTTAATTTTATAGTCTTGCTGGGTAGCAGATGAAGAAAAAGTATCGCCCTCAATGACATGGTTACAAGTTTTACATATATTTCTCCTGCATCTAAAGAATCCCTTTCTCTCTTTTAGCCAGCATTTATTGTGTTTTATTGGAAGATTAGATGGAGAGAGGTAGTTTGAAAGTGTTTTTCCTCTTTTGGGTATAATATCTACACCCTCTTCCATTATAATTTTTAGTACTGGATCTGAATATAACACAGGTACAGTATCTTTAATGATTTTGCTGATGTTTTTAAAATCAGTACTATAGGTAGTTATAAACCTGGGTTTCTCAGTGTCCCTTCTTTTTGCATCTTTTCTTTTATATTTTAGTAAATCCTCCCTAGTTGTTTGCTGAACACTTTCTTTTGCTTTAATTAAAGTGCCTTCATTATATCCTCTCTGTTTTAGTCTTTCTTCAATAATTTTACACTGTTTATTATAATCTTCCTCATTAGAGCAATTTCTTTTGGCCCTAATGAATTCACCCTTTGGTATTCCTTGTAGCACATGTCTCGGGTGACATGATTTGTATAAAAGTGTAGTATTGCCTGCTGTTGGCTTTCTGTAAAGTATAGAGACTATTTTTTCATGTTCTACATCTGCTTTTAATGTAAGATCTAGAAAGTCTATTGACTCCGTACTTTCTTCTCCTGTGAATTTCAACCCACATTTGTTATTATTTAAATAAGCACAGAAATCTTTTACTTGATCTGTGTCTCCTTCAAAAATGAAAAGTAAATCGTCTATATATCTGAAAAAATGTATGATTCTCTCTCTATGGGGATTTCTCTCTCCAAAGACGTGGAACAGCTCCCACCAACCCATAAATAGGTTGGCGTATGATGGGGCAAACTTGGCCCCCATCGCCGTTCCACGACAGTCTTTTCTTTGAAATGGATTCCTTAAGAAAAAAGGACATTAAATTGGATCTAGATCTCAAATCTTTTTCTATTTACAAGCATGAACACAGAATACCAAGAGGTCTTCGTATAAGAAAATTTCCATCCTTTGTGATTATGGATACAGAATTTATCTCCAAATGGAACAGCATTCTAGATGCATGCTCATTTGCATTAATTGATTTGCTTATGGAGCACAAAAGAAAACAAAAAGCAGAGCTGTTACAGGAGATGAAAGAGGTTCAAAACAAACTTAGAGATTTTCAACATCACAAAGACTTTAAGGAATATGACAAAAAATTTGAAACAACCATGAATACTTTAAGACAAGAAATATGGCAATTTAAGTCAAGAAAAATAACAAGAGATAAAAAAGATTACGATCAGAAACAAGTTTACAGATGGACACAGGAAGAATATCCTAGGAGATTTCAGAGAAGGCAACAGAGAAGAATACATAAAGGAGGAAAAACTGTGACATTCTCAGACACAGAATACGAATTTGACTCATCTGATAATGATTTGCAGACTGAGGAAGAAACACCAGCAGTATTTCAAGAACTGGAGGTACAAGCTACAACATCAGGATCTCATAAGGAGTCAAAAAACGAGGACCCCCAGACTTTCCCAAGAAAAACAAAAAAACCCATAGAGGAAGTAGGGGCAAGGGCAGCAAGCGGAAACAGATACAACAAACAACATCAGAGGAAAGGACAACAGAAGAAATACATCACGAGATCACAGGGACAGAACAAAAAGAAATAAATGCAGATCTGAGTGTCTGTAATCTGTCTGATGTTACCCTGAACTCCATAGAGATTAATCTTTTGTCCAAAGGTCTCAACTTTGTGCCATCAGCTCAGTTTAATTTGTTTGAAACAGTATTAGACGTTAACAAGTTTGTACGCAAACTTACTTTGAAAAAACATTTTTTTTCAGAAAGTGAGCATATGACACAAGTTGAGACTAAAAATGATATTAATGAGAGTGTCACGTCAGCCATTACTGATGTCTTGTTATTTCCTGACTTATGTGCTATTAAAGATTTGCAAGAACTAGCTGAGGATAGCAATAGAGAATCTATAGATAAGATAATGGAAGAAGATATCAAATTTGGTCACTTAAAGAAAAAGAGCACCTTTTATCCAGTACACACCAGACCTAAGGTGTTAGATATTTTCCAGAAAACAGTGGAAAGTAAGTTAAGAATACTACATGAAAAGAATCTAAAAAGTAAAAAAAGAAGGTACTCTAACTTAACAAATAAAGAAAAAGCAGCTTTATTAACTCTTCAAGAAAATAAAGATATAATGATCCGCCCTTCTGATAAAGGAGGAAATGTAGTCATTTTAAATACTGTAGACTACATTAAAGAAGCCAAAAGGCAACTGTCTGATCAAGAAGTGTATATCAAACTAGATGGTAATCCCACGAGAGAGTTTAGAAAAGAGCTAATTAAAATCACTAAGATAGCTAAACTAAACAATATCATAACTCCTACATTAGAAGAAGTCCTAACTCCAACTAATTCAGTAATTCCAATATTTCATTATTTTCCCAAGTTACATAAAGATTTTTAGTCTGTCCACTAGGACGACCTATAATTGCAGGTATTAACTCATTAAATGAGCCGTTATCAGATCTGGTGGACACTTTCTTACAACCACTTGTTAAAGATTTACTAAGTTACATACAGGATAGCACATCATTGCTTAATAAGTTACAGAATATCAAATGGAAAGAAAAGTACAGATTTCTAGTAGTGTATGTATCATCCTTGTATACTTTTATAGATCACAACTTAGGCATAACAGCTATAGAAATTTTCTTGAACCAGTGTACTGATTATGAATCAGCAACAAAAATGTTTATACTTAATGCAATTGAATATCTTTTAACGCATAATTTCTTTATGTTTGGATCAGATTTCTTTCTCCAAAGGCGTGGAACGGCGATGGGGGCCAAGTTTGCCCCATCATACGCCAACCTATTTATGGGTTGGTGGGAGCTGTTCCACGTCTTTGGAGAGAGAAATCCCCATAGAGAGAGAATCATACATTTTTTCAGATATATAGACGATTTACTTTTCATTTTTGAAGGAGACACAGATCAAGTAAAAGATTTCTGTGCTTATTTAAATAATAACAAATGTGGGTTGAAATTCACAGGAGAAGAAAGTACGGAGTCAATAGACTTTCTAGATCTTACATTAAAAGCAGATGTAGAACATGAAAAAATAGTCTCTATACTTTACAGAAAGCCAACAGCAGGCAATACTACACTTTTATACAAATCATGTCACCCGAGACATGTGCTATAAGGAATACCAAAGGGTGAATTCATTAGGGCCAAAAGAAATTGCTCTAATGAGGAAGATTATAATAAACAGTGTAAAATTATTGAAGAAAGACTAAAACAGAGAGGATATAATGAAGGCACTTTAATTAAAGCAAAATAAAGTGTTCAGCAAACAACTAGGGAGGATTTACTAAAATATAAAAGGAAAGATGCAAAAAGAAGGGACACTGAGAAACCCAGGTTTATAACTACCTATAGTACTGATTTTAAAAACATCAGCAAAATCATTAAAGATACTGTACCTGTGTTATATTCAGATCCAGTACTAAAAATTATAATGGAAGAGGGTGTAGATATTATACCCAAAAGAGGAAAAACACTTTCAAACTACCTCTCTCCATCTAATCTTCCAATAAAACACAATAAATGCTGGCTAAAAGAGAGAAAGGGATTCTTTAGATGCAGGAGAAATATATGTAAAACTTGTAACCATGTCATTGAGGGCGATACTTTTTCTTCATCTGCTACCCAGCAAGACTATAAAATTAAGTATTACATAAATTGTTCAACTACACATGTAGTATATTTACTTACGTGTGATCTCTGTAAAATTAACTATGTAGGTAAAACCAAGCGTAGCATTAAAGATAGGTTTCTTCAGCACCTCAGATCAATAGAGGATGATGACACCGACACACCAGTGTCGAGACATTTTAAAAGTCAACATAATTCAGATGTGTCTTTATTAAAAATTCAAGGTATAGATCATGTTCCTCTATGGAAACGAGGAGGAGACAGAGAAGATAAACTTAACAAACGTGAAGTCTTCTGGATTTTCACATTAAAAACATGTAATCCATTAGGTCTCAATATGCGTAGAGACCTGGATCTTTTTGTGAATTAATATATACACAACAGCTTTTCTTTTAGATAAGGAAAAGGGGAGAAATAATATATGGCCATCATATAAGTCTTAAACAATAAATTATTTTTACATATATTGTAAACTCTAAACCTTACTCTAGAAATAAATTTAACATTTTCTGTATGACACATAGTGTCATATATAAATTACATCAAAGTACTACAGTTGAAAGACTGCAATTTTATCTAGTGGTATAAGATATACTTATGAGAAATGAGGCAAAGACATAAGGTAATTTTTAATGTATAAAAGTTAACATCATATTATTAATATACATGTAGAAGAGAAAAAATTCTTAATATATAAAAGTTAACATCATATTATTATTAATATACATGTAGAAGAGAAAAAATTTTCTGCAAATGTATTAAATAACTTTTTGAAACATGTTCTTCAACAAAGGATAGGCAGTAAAGAGAGAGTTCAAGCACACAGTGTCTAACATTTACAAATGTCTCTTTAAGAAAAGTGCTATAAAGCAGGTGTGATCAGGATTGCTTTCAAGCAGTGATCAAGTGCGCAACTGCACGAAACATGTCTGCATGTGGTTCAGATCACTGACACTGTGTTTTTACATTAAGTGCTTTATTACAGTCGTGTGTAGGCTGTCATGTTTTTACTTTTGATACTACAATAAAGGAAGTTTTACTTTTCTTTGGAGAGAGATTTTTTGCGCTACAAGTGGGGACAATCCATTGGAACATATTCTATTTACTCAGATGCTGACTACAGACCGGCTCAGTCTCCACAGCTGCAGATCTCCATACACTCTGAGCCAATTGCTCCCCAGCGTGTTACCGGACAGTGAGTGGTATACAGGTACCTTTTGAAATTATATTGCTAATGTCTATGTGTGCGCTACTTACTTACAAAGTGTTCTTTTATATATATATATATATATATATATATATATATATATATATAGGTGTATACATGTGTATTTATGTGAAAATATGTGCATACATACATATATATAAACACATATACACACACACAAACATATATATATACAGGGAGTGCAGAATTATTAGGCAAGTTGTATTTTTGAGGATTAATTTTATTATTGAACAACAACCATGTTCTCAATGAACCCAAAAAACTCATTAATATCAAAGCTGAATAGTTTTGGAAGTAGTTTTTAGTTTGTTTTTAGTTATAGCTATTTTAGGGGGATATCTGTGTGTGCAGGTGACTATTACTGTGCATAATTATTAGGCAACTTAACAAAAAACAAATATATACTCATTTCAATTATTTATTTTTACCAGTGAAACCAATATAACATCTCAACATTCACAAATATACATTTCTGACATTCAAAAACAAAACAAAAACAAATCAGTGACCAATATAGCCACCTTTCTTTGCAAGGACACTCAAAAGCCTGCCATCCATGGATTCTGTCAGTGTTTTGATCTGTTCACCATCAACATTGCGTGCAGCAGCAACCACAGCCACCCAGACACTGTTCAGAGAGCTGTACTGTTTTCCCTTCTTGTAAATCTCACATTTGATGATGGACCACAGGTTCTCAATGGGGTTCAGATCAGGTGAACAAGGAGGCCATGTCATTAGATTTTCTTCTTTTATACCCTTTCTTGCCAGCCACGCTGTGGAGTACTTGGACGCGTGTGATGGAGCATTGTCCTGCATGAAAATCATGTTTTTCTTGAAGGATGCAGACTTCTTCCTGTACCACTGCTTGAAGAAGGTGTCTTCCAGAAACTGGCAGTAGGACTGGGAGTTGAGCTTGACTCCATCCTCAACCCGAAAAGGCCCCACAAGCTCATCTTTGATGATACCAGCCCAAACCAGTACTCCACCTCCACCTTGCTGGCGTCTGAGTCGGACTGGAGCTCTCTGCCCTTTACCAATCCAGCCACGGGCCCATCCATCTGGCCCATCAAGACTCACTCTCATTTCATCAGTCCATAAAACCTTAGAAAAATCAGTCTTGAAATATTTCTTGGCCCAGTCTTGACGTTTCAGCTTGTGTGTCTAGTTCAGTGATGGTCGTCTTTCAGCCTTTCTTACCTTGGCCATGTCTCTGAGTATTGCACACCTTGTGCTTTTGGGCACTCCAGTGATGTTGCAGCTCTGAAATATGGCCAAACTGGTGGCAAGTGGCATCTTGGCAGCTGCACGCTTGACTTTTCTCAGTTCATGGGCAGTTATTTTGCGCCTTGGTTTTTCCACACGCTTCTTGCGACCCTGTTGACTATTTTGAATGAAACGCTTGATTGTTCGATGATCACGCTTCAGAAGCTTTGCAATTTTAAGAGTGCTGCATCCCTCTGCAAGATATCTCACTATTTTTGACTTTTCTGAGCCTGTCAAGTCCTTCTTTTGACCCATTTTGCCAAAGGAAAGGAAGTTGCCTAATAATTATGCACACCTGATATAGGGTGTTGATGTCATTAGACCACACCCCTTCTCATTACAGAGATGCACATCACCTAATATGCTTAATTGGTAGTAGGCTTTCGAGCCTATACAGCTTGGAGTAAGACAACATGCATAAAGAGGATGATGTGGTCAAAATACTCATTTGCCTAATAATTCTGCACTCCCTGTATATATACACTTGGAATTCCTATATTCTTTACTTAGAATAAAATTGTATTTTTATTTTTAAATATATTTATATATATCTGTATATACAATATCTATCTATATATCTATATCTGTATATATTTATAGAGATATATAGCTATAGATGCATATTTCTTAAAAAAATATATATATGTGTTTGTATATGTATATATATATATATATATATATATATTTATATAGTTGTAAAAATACTTAGGGGCATATTTATTATGGTGCGAGCGGACATGATCCGATATAGTGGATCATGTCCGCTGCACATCGATAAATGCCGACAGCATACACTGTCGGCATTTATCATTGCACCAGCAGTTCTTGTGAACTTCTGGTGCAATACCCCCCCCCCCCCCCCCCCACACCCCTGCAGATTTGCGGGGTGTCAATACGATCGGGTTGATTTCTGTCAATTTCTGTCCGCAGCCTGAAGGCTCGCCGGAAACACGGGGCATCAAGCTACATACGGAGCTTGATACATATGCCCCTTAGTGTAAAATGAACCTAGTTATATAATGTAAGTCAATGGGAAGTAAATGAGTTTGGTTCCAGGCCCCTCAAAATTGACATTAGTTATGTAATATAATATAATATTATAACTTAATATATATTAAGTTGCTATTATATAATATTATATTATATTTAAAGTCCTGACATTAATGCTGTGAATGTAAAAACAGCAATTAAACATTTTTTATGCTTGTGAGGCATGTCACTATTTATCAATAAGGCAGTGGGGAGTTCTATTTATGAGCCAGTGAGCCAGTGAGCCAGTGAGCCAGGCTTATTTTTTTTTTTTTTTGCTGCATTAAAAGAGGACTTTTTTTAAACAGTTTTATTTAACATGCACACAGACATGCACTTACTTTTAGCTTCAATATCAAAAAGGCCAGCATGAAAAATAGTTTTAATATGTTACTGCTCTTTTGTGTGCATGATAGCAATATTTATTTTTACAGTTCACTGTACTGGTCCTTTACAGAGACAGTCAAAATTAAACTTTCATGATTTAGATAGGGCATGTAATTTTAAACAACTTTCCAATTTACTTTTATCATCAAATTTCCCTTGTTCTTTTGGTATTTTTTGTTGAAAGCTAAACTTAGGTAGGCTCATATGCTAATGTCTAAGCCTGTGAAAGACACCTCTTATCTCAGTGCATTATGACAATTTTTCAGAGTTAGACAGCACTGATTGGTTAAAATGCAAGTCTGTCAAAAGCACTGAGAAAACGGGGCAGTCTGCAGAGGCTTAGATAAAAGGTTATTTCAGAGGTAAAAAGTATATACAATATAACAGTGTTGGCTTTAAGGGAAACTATACTGTAAAAACCTAATCACTGAAGGGGGCGCTCAAGATGCAGTATAATCAATAATCTAGAACAAAAGTATATATGATGTAGCAATGTTAAACTATCTTAAATGAGTATATACACAATAAAGGCAAAAAACAGTAAATTCTTAAATACTGTAGTGAAAGTTCACTTGCAATTGTGAAAAATTAGACAGTCCTTTATACGTTCTTCAAAGGATAGCGATTGCTGTAGCGGCTGCCTCCTCCTCACTGGATGGTCCAGATGGTACTAGATAAGATAAAACAGAATGGAGGGGCGCCTCATGTGTGGTATCATCTATTAATCAACAACGAGTAACAGAACTATTGCCAAATGGGTACTCACAAATTTGGAGAGCACACTTATGTGCTGGTAGGGGCGGGCTGCAGAATTAGAAAGGTGTGACAGCTCACCCACTTGAAGGCGCTCTTGGCGTAAGATGATGGTGATATTCCCAGAGCACACCAATGTGCTTGTAGAAGCAGTCTGCAGATTGGTAGAGGTGTGGCAGCTCACCCAAACTCTAGGTATCTTGATATTTGTATGATAATGTGTTCCCTCAGGTGCTGGGCTGGTCTCTCATAGGTGAACAATGGCAGATGGTGGGTAGAAATGAATCCACTCAAAGGATAAAAGATGTATCCAAATTTATTTAAAAAAGCATAAAAGTTTAAAAACAACAGCACAATGATTGCTGATGAGAGTGGATAACAGGGTGTCCAATAATCACCCAATCATGCAACGCGTTTCACGGTTCACAGACCGTTTCATCAGGCATAAAAATCATAATTTTTAAAATAAATTTGGATACATCTTTTATCCTTTGAGTGGATTCATTTCTACCCACCATCTGCCATTGTTCACCTATGAGAGACCAGCCCAGCACCTGAGGGAACACATTATCATACAACAGTATCACCAATATCAAGATACCTAGAGTTTGGGTGAGCTGCCACACCTCTACCAATCTGCAGCCTGCTACTACAAGCACATTGGTGTGCTTTGGGAATATCACCATCATCTTACGCCAAGAGCGCCTTCAAGTGGGTGAGCTGTCACACCTTTCTAATTCTGCAGCCCGCCCCTACCAGCACATAAGTGTGCTCTCCAAATTTGTGAATACCCATTTGGCAATAGTTCTGTTACTCGTTGTTGATTAATAGATGATACCACACATGAGGCGCCATTCCATTCTGTTTTATCTTGGCTTTAAGGGACACTCAAGTCAAAATAAACTTTTATGATTCAGAAAGAGCATGCAGTTTTAAGACACTTTCCAATTTACTTCCTTTATCAAATTTTGCAGTCTTTTTATATGCACACTTTCTGGGGAACAAGTTCCTACTGAGTATGTGCAGAAGCTCCCAGTGTATACGTAAACTAGTCTATGATTGACTGATGTCTCTCACATGATACAGGGGGCCGGAAAATGGGAGAAAAAATAAATTTGGCTGAAACAAAATACTTTTTTCCTCTGTGATTACCTTGTATCTAAGCCTTTGCAGACTGCCCCCTTATTTCAGTTCTTTTGACAGATTGCATTTAGCCAATCAGTGCCCTCTCATGTGTAACTCCACGGGCGTGGTCACAATGTTATTTGTATGGCATACATGAACTAACGCCCTCTAGCTGTGAAAACAGCTAAATGCATTGAAATAAGTGGCGGCCTCAAGGACTTCGAAATTAGCATATGAGCTTACATAGCTTTAGCTTTCAACAAAAAATACCAAGAACACAAAGCAAATTTAATGATAAAAGTGAATTGGAAAGTTGTTTAAAATTGCATTCCCTATCTGAATCATGAAAGTTTCATTTTGACTAGACTGTCCCTTTAAGTCTGAAAACTGTGTATTTTCCTGTCCTGAAAAATGAAAGAGCACTGTATCTCATTTGCAGGTTATCTAATCATATCTTCTGAAGTCAAACAATGGAGATTATGTTAACAAAATAATTGTCAAGATCTGTCTTTCGCAGAATCAAGTCTGGATTTGCTCCCCCCAAAAAAGAAAGTGTGTGTGTGGGGGGGGGGGGGGGGGGGGGGGATTTGACTATTGAAAAACGATTGCAGCTAATAATGTGATATATATATTGATATATGAATCTATTGGAAGACTGCAGAAGAATGCAAAAAAATGTGTTAACTGTTCCTTTAAATTACATTAATTAATAAAAACTAATATCCTATGTTATTTTTAACCAATAATAAGATTATAATGTCATTTGATTTTGAAGCATCTTTAGAATTCTCCTCCAGTCCAAGTCAAAATTAAATTGTCATGATTTAATATAGCAAGTGATTTTAAACAACTTTCCAATTTACTTCAGTTGTCTAATTTGCTTTGTTCTCTTAGTATCCTTTGTTAAAAAGCATCTCTCTTCTGCTTTCAGGTACGTGAATTGAGTCCTGCATTCAACCCCTGCCAAAATCCTTGTTTTCTGTGTGAATTGTACTCTTAAATCTCTCTTTTGGTATGTGAATTAAGTCCTGCATTCAACCCCTGACAAAATCCTTGTTTTCTGTGTGAATTGTACTCTTAAGTCTCTCTTTTGGTATGTGTACGTAGTATGTGAAATGTTATGTATTTACTCTGCTGATATCTTGTCTTTGTCTATGTGATGTTCAAACCTTGTCAATACTTGTAATACTTCCTACATTTATAATTTCACTAATTGTATAACCCCAGCCTCCTACAAATTATATTGTCTGTTTTCTCAACTTATCTCACCCTGAATCAAATTTTCCCAATTGGCCTTTTGACTGTCTTTGATCATGTCATTATCTAAATTATGCAATCAGCTGAATGCTGTGGCCTATAAATTTAACACTGCTAAGGGGAAAGCATTGCTGGGGTGAGCATTGCAGTATTGTAACATCATCTGTTCACATCTCTTAAGTGAACATCTATAAGAGACACTAAGAATTGGGCAAAAGAATTATACAAGAATTTATCAAGGATTGGACAAGGGACAAGGCAAGTTCTGTTGTAATTCTGTGTTTTGCCCACTGTTTGACTATTTTGTAAAAATGCTCAATATCTTTATATTCCTTTTTGCCACCTTTTGGGGCATATTTATGATTGTGCGAGTGGACATGATCCGATATAGCGGATCATGTCCGCTGCACATCGATAAATGCTGACAGCATACGCTCTCTGCGTTTATCATTGCTCCAGCAGTTCTTGTGAACTGCTGCAATACCGCCTCCTGCAGATTCGTGGCCGCTAGCAGGGGGTGTCAATCAACCCGATCGTATTCGATCGGGTTGATTTCTGGTATTCGATCGGGTTGATTCTGTCTGCCGCCTCAGAGCAGGTGGACAGGTTATGGAGCAGTGGTCTTAATGCCCCGTGTTTCCGGCGAGCCTTAAATTCTGTTAAGGCTCGCTGGAAACACGGAGCATCAATCTCCGTACAGAGCTTGATAAATATGCTCCTAAGTCTCTACAAGAAACTACTTTACTCAATTAGTCCTTCCCCTCACCACCTGCACTGCTCATTAGCCCATCTCCCCCCCCATACCTTACTTTTGTATTCATGAACTTCACACATTACTCTTTCCCCCTTGCACCTCATCCCAAAAACAGTCTCATTACTGCAAATCTGCATCTCATCTCATGTCACTCTCCCTCTTGCTCATACTAGCTGCTGGTGACATCTCTCCTAATCCTGGTCCCCCACATTATCCTAGCCTTGCACACCCATGTGTGCCTTTCAATAGACTTCAAAAACAAAACTCTGGTAACCTTAATCTCATTCCTCTTGCATCTAAAGCCTCCGCCCCTTCACTTGTGCACTCTAGAACTCTCGCTCTGTTTGCAACAAGCTCACTTCTATCCATGACCTCTTTATTTCCCACTCTCCTTCAGACACAGCTTCCGCCACTGCACTGTCACATAGTGGTCTTCACTTCAGCCACACTCCTAGGTCTGATAATAGACAAGGAGGTGGTGTTGGTATTTTACTTTCCTCTCGTTGCACCTTTCAACAAATACAGCCCTTCTATTCCCATCTTTAGGTTTTTTTAATAAAGTCTCCTGAGTTTCAATACCATTTGTATGCTGATGACACCCAAATCTACCTCTCTGTACCAGACCTATCTTCTCCCTTGCAAACCCGTGTCACTAACTGTCTTTCTCATATCTCATCTTGGATGTCCTCTCACTACCTTAAGCTAAATCTCTCCAAAACTGAGCTCCTTATTTTCCCACTTCTTCTAAAATCTCCACCCCCAACTTCTCTATAACTGTCAATAACTCCATCATTATCCCTACCCCACTTGTTCGATGCCTACCACACTTGACTCAAATCTTTCTTTCACTCCTCACATTCAGTCCTTGGCTAAAGCCTGCTGCTTCCACCTTAAAAACATCTCTAAAATTAGACATTAGACATTTCCTTTCACAAGACACAACTAAGATTCTAATCCACTTTCTCATCCTTTCCCACCTCGATTACTGCAACTCCATCCTCTCTGGTCTCCCTAGCTGCCGCCTAGCTCCTTTACAATCCATAATTAATGCCTCTGCCAGGCTCATCTTCCTTACACGTCGCTCTTCATCTGCTGCACCTCTCTGCCAATCCCTTCACTGGCTTCCTCTTGCCTCCAGGCTTAAACACAAAATTCTTACTCTGACATACAAAGCCCCTAACTGCACTGCTCTCCCCTACATCTCAGACCTTGTCTCCAGATACTCTTCCTCCCGACCCCTTTGCTCTGTCAATGATCTCCTACTCTCCTCCTCTCTTGTTACCTCCTCACATTCCTGTTTACAAGACTTCTCCAGACTGGCTCCCATCTTGTGGAACTCTCTGCCTCGCTCCACAAGACTCTCCCCTAGTTTTGAAAGCTTCAAGCGCTCCCTAAAGACTCTACTATTCAGGGATGTATACAATCTACACTAACCTTTCCTAACTCCACTGCTATCCTCTTGAACCCCTTAGCATGTAATCAGTCCAGCTGTTTGTAGATCACCCGCATAAAATCGATTATAACAGTGCAACTCTCGACAGGAACCTCTACCCATTTGACCCCCTATAAATGTTACCTTGTATACCGCCTATGTTTATAGCGCTGCTGAATCTGTTGGCGCTCTACATATACCTGATAATAATAATTCCTAGGTAGTCTCGGAAGCAGTAATGCATCACTGGGAGCTAGCGGTTCATTGTTGGCTGCACATAAATTCCTGTTATTGGCTCATCTGATGTGTGCAGCTTACTCCCAGTAATGCATTGCTGCTCTTTCAACAAAGGATACCTAGAAAATGGAGCAAATTTGATAACAGAAGTAAATTGGAAAGTTGTATAAAATTGCATGCTGATTCACAAAAGAAAATATTTTTGTTTCACGTCCCCTGCTTTGCCTCCTCCCCATGATTGACAGACAAATGCAGGATCTATGATTGTTCCATCTGTCTGCTGCCAATTCTCTAGTAGGAGTTGAATCCATTGTGGATGACATATTTTGATGGTTCAATACTAGACCTGATTATTTGATTAATGGCTACTTTTATCTCTACTTTGTTAGGACCAAGGGGCCCATTTATCAAGCTGTCAATCGGCCCCAATGCATCTGTTTCCGCGCAAGCCTTCAGGCTCGCCAGAAACAGGAGTTAACAAGCAGCGGTCTTAAGACCGCTGCTCCTTAACTCGTCCGCCACCTCTGAGGTGGCGGACAGCAATCAGCCCGATCGGATTCGATTGGGTTGATTGATAACCGCTGCTAGCAGCCGATTGTTCGCGAAATGCTTGTGCAATGATTAATGCTTGTGCAATGATTAATGCTGACAGCGTAGGCTGTCAGCATTTATCGATGTGCGTCGGACATTATCTGCTACAGAGGATTGTGTCCGCTCGCACTTTGATAATTCAGCCCCCAAGCCTCATCTGTGGAGCTGTGGGTTGACAGCAACACTACTTTGTAATCAGTTATTCTAGCTACAACTGGAAGCTAAAGCAGTGTTCAGTGTTTACTTTTCTCCCTGCCCAACATTAATGACTTTTAAGTAATATATAGGTGCTGTGTATTACCTATTGGTCATATTGACTTCCGCAGATCTTAAAGTCAATTTCAGCCCCCTTCAATAGATCCTTTGGTAGTATATATTGGGGCCTCTGTTTAGCTGCCTGTTGTGTCTGAGAACAATATGAGGTCAGATTCTAAGTGGCGCACTAATGATAGCGTGGGACGCGATACGCTATATCCCTAAACTGCGCTAACATTAGTGCGAGACTTGGTATTGCAAGTCTATGGTAAAACTGATTTACCAGAGAAGGGTTAGCATGACTGATATTGCTCTAGAGCCACCTATACTTTCAATGGATATTGTGACCGCGCTAAATAGCGCTCATATTACAAGTTGAAAGTTATAGTTTGCGCTTGAGCGAAACTGCGCTAGAATATTTAGGGCAGCTTGAATGTAAAATATAAGGGGGGGGGGGGAGTTGCATAAAACACATCCAAAATATATTAAAATAAAGTATTACACTCATATATACACTTTTAATTTTAAAAAAAATCTAAAAAATATAATTTTAATTTCTTTTACAAAGATATGACGAGTCCACGGATTTCATCCTTACTTGTGGGATATTAACCTCCTGCTAACAGGAAGTGGCAAAGAGCACCACAGCAGAGCTGTATATATAGCCCCTCCCCTTCCCCTCCACCCCCATTCTCTTTGCCTATGTTATACTAGGAAAACATGGTAAAGTGAGGTGTTAGTTTTAGTTTTTTCAATCAAGAAGTTTTTTATTTTAAATGGTACCAGTGCGTACTATTTTCCTCAGGGGCATATGGAAGAAGATTTCTACCCTGAGGTTTGATGATCTTAGCATTTATAACTAAGATCCACGCTGCTTCCCACAAGACTTCTGAAGGTAACCATGAGACATCTTCAGTGTGAAGACTGGTTTCATGCTACAAGCAGCATTAAAGGGACACTGAATCCAATTTTTTTCTTTCATGATTCAGATAGAGCATACAATTTTAAGCAACTTTCTAATTTACTCCTGTTATAAATTTTTCTTCGTTCTCTTGCTATTTTTATTTGAAAAAGAAGGCATCTAAGCTATTTTTTAGTTCAGAACCATGGATAGCACTTGTTTAGTGGTCGGTTAAATTAATCCACAAATCAGCAAGAACAACCCAGGTTGTTCACCAAAAATGGGCCGGCATCTAATCTAACATTCTTGCTGTTCAAATAGAGATACCAAGAGAATGAAGATAATGTGATAATAGGAGTAAATTAGAAAGTTGCTTAAAATTGCATGCTCTATCTGAATCACGAAAGAAAAAATTTAGTTTCAGTGTCCCTTTAAGGTATGTGCAGCCTTTTTTTCTGAGGAGACTTGGTGTATCAGAACTGGCTGGCATTATTTCCCTGTATGGGAATGGGGTAAGCAGTAAAACCTATTTTAATAAGAGGGGTGTTACTGGAGTCCCTATATTATATTTATCATTAGTTGATATTTGGGCATTATATGACATGGGAGACAATATAAAAAACGATGTTTTATGTTTATTTTCGGCACTTAAAACGTATTGGTTTTATGCTTGAGGGTTATATTGTGTGTGTATTTTTACTTTAGTGCAAAACTGCATTTCCATGCGGTGTTGTTTGGGACTACTCCAACTTTTGACCTTAAGGGGCGGAACCTATTTTGGCGCAATTTCTTCAGGCTTAGCAGCAGCAAACAGTAACTCGGTGGCTCCTGGACTGTGTAGCTGGTCTGAAGGGTTGGAAACTTGATTCGAGTACCCTGGGGGCAGGTAGGCGCCACAGGTAGGCGCCACAGCAGAGCTGTGGTGAGGTGCAAAGTATGTTTTTATCTATCTTTTGACTACATGTTGATATAAGTACTTCTAAAGCCTAATTTCTGCCCTTGCTTCTGGGTGCAGTAATTTTTGGATTAACCAACGATATTAAGTTAAATTTGGGAATAATTTAACATTTTTTGTGCATTTTTGAAAAATTGTTCACTTTTTCTTTTCTTAAAGGCACAGTACACGTTTTTTCTAATATTTATTTTGTGCTATAAATAAATGTTTAAACGACTTTTGTGGTATTACTAGTTTGTTCAACATGTCTGACATTGAGGTTTCTCATTGTTCTATGTGTTTAGAAGCTATTGTGCAACCCCCTCTAACATTGTGTAATTTTTGTACTGAAAGGGCTTTACAATGTAAAAAGCATATTTTAAATAAAATAAGTGTGCCTAGGGATGATTCTCAGTCTGAAGAGAATCAGGATATGCCATCCAATTCTCCCCAAGTTTCATAACCTTTTATGCCTACACAAGCGACGCCTAGTACTTCTAGTGCGTCTAATTCCTGTACTCTGCAGGAGATGGCTGCAGTTATGTTAACTACCCTTACAGAGGTATTGTCTAAATTACCAGTGTTAGAGTTGGGGATCAGGGAATTACTGTCTGAGGGTGAAATTTCTGATTCAGAGAATGTTTTGCCTCAGACAGATTTGGATACTATGTCATTTAAATGTAAGCTTGATCACCTCTGCGTGTTGCTTAGGGAGGTTTTAGCGACTCTGGATGATTGTGATCCTATTTTGATTCCTCCAGAGAAATTGTGTAAAATGGATAAATATTTGAAAGTTCCTACTTACACTGATGTTTTTCCGGTTCCTAAGAGAATTTTGGAAATTATTAGTAAGGAATGGGATAGACCAGGTATACCGTTTTTCTCCCTCTCCTAATTTTAAGAAAATGTTTCCTATATCAGATACCATTCGGGGCTCATGGCAAGCAGTCCCTAAGGTAGAGGGAGCTATATCTTCCCTAGCTAAGCGTACTACTATACCCATTGAGGATAGTTGTGCTTTTAAGGATCCTATGGATAAGAAATTAGAGGGTCTACTAAAGAAATTATTTGTTAATCAGGGATTTCTTTTACAACCTACGGCTTGCATTGTTCCAGTAACTACTGCAGCAGCTTTTTGGTTTGAGGCTCTAGAAGAGTCTCTTAAGGTTGAGACTCCTTAGATGACATTCTAGATATAATTAAGGCTCTTAAGATAGCTAATTCTTTTATTACTGATGCCGCTTTTCAAATTGCTAAATTAGCGGCAAAAAATGTAGGATTTGCTATTTTAGCACGTAGAGCATTGTGGCTGAAATCTTGCTCTGCTGATGTGTCATCAAAACATAAGCTTTTAGCTATTCCCTTTAAAGGTAAGTCCCTTTTTTGGCCAGAATTTAAGGAGATCATTTCTGATATTACAGGAGGTAAGGGCTATGCCCTACCTCAGGATAGTTCGGTTAAAAAGAGGGGTAAACAGAATAATTTTCGTTCCTTTTGAAACTTTAAAGATGGACCCCCCACTTCTTCTTATTCCACAAAGCAGCATGAAGGGGTGGCCCCCGATCCGGGACCGGATCTAGTAGGGGGCAGACTTTCTTTCTTTGCTCAGGCTTGGGCAAGGGATGTTCAGGATTCCTGGGCACTAGAAATAATGACCCACGGTTATCAATTGGAATTCAAGGATTTCTCCCAAGAGGGAGATTTCATCTTTCAAAATTATCTG
Source organism: Bombina bombina (assembly GCF_027579735.1). Taxonomy (NCBI): domain Eukaryota; kingdom Metazoa; phylum Chordata; class Amphibia; order Anura; family Bombinatoridae; genus Bombina; species Bombina bombina. The sequence continues at coordinate 250,200,664 of NC_069499.1, read as the reverse complement.
CAAAACAGATAAAGACAGAGGCGTTCTTACGCTGTGTAAAAGACCTTTTTACTATGGGAGTAATCTGTTCTGTTCCAAAATTGGAACAGGGGCAGGGGTTTTACTCAAACCTATTTGTGGTCCCCAAAAAAGAGGGAACGTTCAGACCCATTTTTGACCTCAAGTGTCTAAACAAATTTCTAAGAGTTCCATCATTCAAGATGGAGACAATTTGAACGATTTTGCCAATGATCCAGGAGGGTCAATATATGACTACTGTGGATTTGAAGGATGCTTACCTTCATATTCCAATCCACAAAGATCATCATCGGTTTCTAAGGTTTGCCTTCTTGGACAAACATTATCAGTTTGTGGCTCTTCCTTTCGGGTTGGCCACAGCACCCAGAATCTTCACAAAGGTTCTAGGGTCTCTTTTGGCCGTTCTCAAACCGCAAGGGATAGCGGTGGCACCTTATCTGGACGATATTCTGATTCAGGCGTTAACATATCATCTGACAAAATCTCACACGGACGCAGTGTTGTCTTTTCTGAGAACTCACGGCTGGAAGGTGAACATAGAGAAGAGTTCACTTGTTCCACAGACAAGGGTTCCTTTTCTGGGAACTCTGATAGACTCGGTAGCCATGAAAGTATTTCTGACGGAGGCCAGAAAATCAAAGATTTTGAATACTTGCCGAGCACTTCTGTCCATTCCTCAGCCATCAGTGGCTCAGTATATGGAGGTAATCGGATTAATGGCAGCGGCAATGGACATCGTTCCGTTTGCTCACTTTCATCTCAGACCACTGCAACTGTGCATGCTTGGTCAGTTGAATGGGGATTGTGCCGATTTATCTCCAAAGATAATTCTGGATCAAGAGACCAAAAACTCTCTTCTTTGGTGGTTGTCGCCAGATCATCTGTCCCAGGGGACTTGTTTCTGCAGACCCTCATGGGTGATAGTGACAACAGATGCCAGCCTTCTGGGCTGGGGTGCAGTTTGGAACTCCCTGAAGGCTCAGGGTGTTTGGACTCAGGTGGAGTCTCTACTTCCAATCAATAATCGGGAACTGAGAGCAATATTCAATGCGCTTCAGGCGTGGCCTCAGTTGGCTTCGGCCAAATTCATCAGATTCCAGTCGGACAACATAACGACTGGGGCATATGTGAATCATGAGGAGGAATAAGGAGTTCCTTAGCGATGATAGAAGTATCCAAGATAATCAGTTGGGCAGAGGCCCACTCTTGTCATTTGTCAGCGATCTACATCCCAGGGGTAGAGGACTAGGAAGCAGATTTTCGACAGACTTTTCATCCGGGGGAGTGGGAACTTCACCCCGAGGTATTTGCCTCATTGATTCTCAGATGGGGCAGACCAGAATTGGTTTTGATGGCATCTCATCAGAATGCCAAGCTTCCAAGATACGGATCCCGGTCAAGGGATCCTCAGGCCGAACTGATAGATGCCTTGGCAGTACCTTGGTTGTTCAGCCTAGCTTATGTTCTTCCGCCATTTCCTCTACTTAAATGCGGGATTGCTCGAATCAAACAGGAGAGAGCTTCAGTGATCCTGGTAGCGCTTGCGTGGCCACGCAGGACTTGGTATGCGGATCTAGTGGACATGTCCTCTCTGCCACCGTGGAAACTTCCGTTGAGACAGGACCTTTTCATTCAAGGTCCTTTCCAACATCCAAATCTAATTTCTCTGCAACTGACTGCATGGAGATTGAACGCTTGATTTTATCGAAGCAAGGATTCTCTGGTTCAGTTATCAATACTTTGATACAGGCTAGAAAGCCTGTCACTAGAAAAATCTATCATAAGATATGGTGTAAATATCTTTTTGGTGTGAATCCAAGGGTTACTCATGGAGTAAAGTTAGGATTCCTAGGATTTTGTCTTTTCTCCAAGAAGGATTGGAGAAAGGGTTATCAGCAAGTTCCTTAAAGTGTCAAATTTCAGCTTTGTCAATTCTGTTTCACAAACGTTTGGCAAATGTATCAGATGTTCAGTCTTTTTGTCAGGCTCTATCTAGAATTTAGCCTGTATTTAGACCTATTACTCCTCCCTGGAGTTTGAATTTAGTTCTTCGAGTTCTGCAAGGGGTTCCGTTTGAACCTATGCATTCCATAGATATTAAACTTTTATCTTGGAAAGTTCTGTTTTTGGTTGCTATTTCTTCTGCTCGAAAGGGTTTCTGAGCTTTCAGCATTACAGTGTAATTCGCCTTATCTCATATTTCATTCTGATAAGGTGGTTTTTATGTACCAAATCTGGGTTCCTTCCTAAGGTTGTTTTGAATAAGAATATTAATCAGGAAATTGTTGTTCCTTCCTTGTGTCCTAATCCTTCTTTTAAGAAGGAGCGTCTGTTACATAACTTGGACGTGGTCCATGCCTTAAAGTTTTACTTACAGGCAACTAAGGCTTTCCGTCAATCATCTTCATTATTCATTGTTTATTCTGGAAAGCGTAGGGGTCAGAAAGCTACGGCTACCTCTCTTTCTTTTTGGCTGAGAAGTATCATCCGCCTGGCATATGAGACTGCTGGACAGCAGCCTCCTGAAAGGATTATGGCTCATTCTTCTAGGGCTGTGGCTTCCACATGGGCTTTTGGGGGCGATGCATCTGTGGAACAGATTTGTAGGGCTGCGACTTGGTCATCCCTTCACACTTTTTCCAAATTTTGCAAATTTGATACTTTTGCTTCTTCTGAGGCTATCTTTGGGAGAAGGGTTCTTCAAGCAGTGGTGCCTTCTGTTTAGGTTCCTGTCTTGTCCCTCCCTTTCATCCGTGTCCTATTGCTTTGGTATTGGTTTACCACAAGTAAGGATGAAATCCGTGGACTCGTCATATCTTTGTAAAAGAAAACTAAATTTATGCTTACCTGATAAATTACTTTTTTTTATGATATGACGAGTCCACAGCCCACCCTGTTCTTTTTAAGACAGTTTTTCTTTATATTTTTTGTAAACTTTAGTCACCTCTGCACCTTTTTAGCCTTTCCTTTTTCTCTTCCTATACCTTCGGCCGAATGACTGAGGGTGGAGGGGAAGGGGAGGGGCTATATATACAGCTCTGCTGTGGTGCTCTTTGCCACTTCCTGTTAGCAGGAGGTTAATATCCCACAAGTAAGGATGAAATCCGTGGACTCGTCATATCGTAAAAAAAAGTAATTTATCAGGTAAGCATAAATTTAGTTATTGTTAAAAATGTTTTAAAATGGATATGATATATGGGAAAGTGTTTGACTGGAAAGAGCTCCAATGTATATATATGTTTGATAAAGGGGGAAACCCTGAAATGCTACTGGGAATAAATTTCACTTTGGTGGAACTATAAGACCTATGAGTGTCGTCTCTCATTTTGGATTATAAGTATATTTATGTACCGGCACCTGGGCATGAAATAAAAAGCGAGAGTGCTTGGTACAGGAAACTTGGTTTTATATATATATATATATATATATATATATATATATATATATATATATATATATATATATAGATCATCAGAGGAAGGAAACATCCACGCCAAAAGTAAAAGTAAAACTTGACCTTTATTTTCTTCGGTTAAAATTGCAAACAGTTGCAAACAAGGAGATCCTCACAGCTTAGCAGAATGAGCGCAGCACTGGGCTTACGCGTTTCGGCGGTTAAGCCGTAGTCATAGCCTATAGTGCTGTGTTCACTCAAGCTATTTAAAAGCATATACAAAATTTTCATTGGCTCAAAATTGATTTCAAATTAAAAACACACAATTGCGCTACTCAATGCTTGTGGACAACAAAGACGTGCATAAGAACACATATTTACAAATGTAAGCTATATTTCATTACGGACCCTGAATAAACATTATTTGATATATCTGTATCTAATCCACAACCCGTAAAATTCCTCATTGCTCTAAACAAATGAAAATAAATTTTGGGTTTAATTATTTAGCAATTAATACATTTTAATAAATTTTCAACTATGTTGTGGGATAACACGGTTCGTAAGACATTCATTAATCACACTATACAAGGGGCACTATGAACTAACATTTGATGGAAGGAATTGATAATTGTTCTGATTTTATTTTATTTTATTATATTATTAGTTGAATTTAATGTAGGTTTGTACTATCCCAGCATATGTGTTTAAGTTAATGGAAGAACTTTGGAATCAAATTACTTGTATGTTGGAAATATGAACAGATTGCAGTGAAAACAGGGGAACAGGAAGGTGTGAGTAAGGGAGAGAATATAACCTCAATATATATATTATATGTCAATCAAGTGTCTTACAATGCATTATGCAAAACCCTTTTCTACATAGTATCAACTCGTATAAGCAACTTAATTAAGAATGGTAGTATGACATACTACTATATTTATGTGAAATGAAGCTCTTGGGGTAAGATGGAATTGTGGCTGTCCCCTGGCTCTAAATATAATATGTGACTATGTTAAAGATATTATTCCCAATAGTTAATTAAGTCGAACCTAGAGTTAAGGCCTTTCTGTACTCTGGTACTTAATTTAAAGATCCAAAAAATTTCTCGTTTGGCTAAAAGCTGTTCAAGATCCCTGCCACGTTTGGGCAACACTACTTTCTCTATGGCACACCACGTAAAGGTACCCAGAGAAGTCTTGTGTTTCTGAGCAAAATGTTGCACCAAAGGGGTAGTAGCCCTGCCTTGGCTTATTGTGGAGAGATGCAGCCTAATTCTGGTATTTACATCCCTTGACGTGAGACCCACGTACTGCTTCCTGCATGCTGTGCAAGTTATTAAATAGATTACATAAGTACTTCTGCAGTTAAGACATGAACGTATGTCATAGGTAGTGCCTGATGCTGCAGATTCAAAATCTTTAGTAACCTGCACAAACTCGCAAGGACGACAGTGGTGACTTCCACATCTATACATGCCTACATGTGTGAGCCATGAACTGTTCGCATTGGATGCTTTCTTCAATTCAGTTGGTGCCAAAATGGCCCCTAGAGTTTTGCTCTTTTTATAAGAACATCTGATTCCTGTCTTGACAACTTTTTGCAACTGGTCATCTGCCGCCAATAGTGAGAAATTGTTCCTCACTATTTTGCGGATTTCCTCATATTGAGAGCTGTACTCAGTTACAAAATTTATCTTACATTCGGTAGATTTCCTCTCTGTTCCTCTATTGTATTTGAGTAATTCAGGTCTGGTGTAATTCAGACTTGAATTACTCAAATACAATAGAGTATACAAGAAATATCTCAAGACTGATTTTTCTAAGGTTTTATGGACTGATGAAATGAGAGTGAGTCTTGATGGGCCAGATGGATGGGCCCGTGGCTGGATTGGTAAAGGGCAGAGAGTTCCAGTCCGACTCAGACGCCAACAAGGTGGAGGTGGAGTACTGGTTTGGGCTGGTATCATCAAAGATGAGCTTGTGGGGCCTTTCGGGTTGAGGATGGAGTCAAGCTCAACTCCCAGTCCTACTGCCAGTTTCTGGAAGACACCTTCTTCAAGCAGTGGTACAGGAAGAAGTTTGCATCCTTCAAGAAAAACATGATTTTCATGCAGGACAATGCTCCATCACACGCGTCCAAGTACTCCACAGCGTGGCTGACAAGAAAGGGTATAAAAGAAGAAAATCTAATGACATGGCCTCCTTGTTCACCTGATCTGAACCCCATTGAGAACCTGTGGTCCATCATCAAATGTGAGATTTACAAGGAGGGAAAACAGTACACCTCTCTGAACAGTGTCTGGGAGGCTGTGGTTGCTGCTGCACGCAATGTTGATGGTGAACATATCAAAACACTGACAGAATCCATGGATGGCAGGCATGTGAGTGTCCTTGCAAAGAAAGGTGGCTATATTGGTCACTGATTTGTTTTTGAATGTCATAAATGTATATTTGTGAATGTTGAGATGTTATATTGGTTTCACTGGTAAAAATAAATAATTGAAATGGGTATATATTTGTTTTCTGTTAAGTTGCCTAATAATTATGCACAGTAATAGTCACCTGCACACACAGATATCCCCCTAAAATAGCTATAACTAAAAACAAACTAAAAACTACTTCCAAAACTATTCAGCTTTGATATTAATGAGTTTTTTGGGTTCATTGAGAACATGGTTGTTGTTCAATAATAAAATTAATCCTCAGAAATACAACTTGCCTAATAATTCTGCACTCCCTGTATGTATGTCCATACATACATGCATATATATACATATCATATGTATATAGAAATATCTATTTAAAAATAAAAATAACATTTTCTTTTATGTGATTGTATCGTACATATCGTATTCTGGTCTTTTTTTAAACAAATGTGTATTTTTATATTATTTCTAGATAATTATGTTTGTTTTAAAAGAGATTATATTCTTTGATATTGATTTTTTGTCATTACACAAACACAATTTTCTTGTCATTTAAACTTTCTCGAAATAAAGACATGTATATAAGTACATTGTACTTATTGCAAAGAGATCATTTTGTAATTAGTTTAATTGTCAGATTTGTGTGTAAAGATTGGGTGTGCTTGAGAATAGAGTGGATTACTGCATTAAAATATATGTTTGTAATATTTTTAGCCAATCAGTATTTAAAATTCTTAGGCCTAGATTTGGAGTTTGGCGGTAGCCGTGAAAACCAGCGTTAGAGGCTCCTAACGCTGGTTTTAGGCTACCGCCGGTATTTAGAGTCAGTCAAAAAAGGGTCTAACGCTCACTTTTCCATACCGCAGATCCCCTTACGTCATTTGCGTATCCTATCTTTTCAATGGGATCTTTCTAACTCCGGTATTTAGAGTCGTGGCTGAAGTGAGCGTTAGAAATCTAACGACAAAACTCCAGCCGCAGAGAAAAGTCAGTAGTTAAGAGCTTTCTGGGCTAACGCCGGTTCATAAAGCTCTTAACTACTGTGCTCTAAAGTACACTAACACCCATAAACTACCTATGTACCCCTAAACCGAGGTCCCCCCACATCGCCGCCACTCGATTACATTTTTTTAACCCCTAATCTGCCGACCGCTACCTACGTTATACTTATGTACCCCTAATCTGCTGCCCCTAACACCGCCGACCCCTATATTATATTTATTAACCCCTAACCTGCCCCCCACAACGTCGCCGCCAGCTACCTACAATAATTTACCCCTAATCTGCCATCCGCACGCCGCCGACACCTACATTATAGCTATGTACCCCTAATCTGCTGCCCCTAACACCGCCGACCCCTATATTATATTTATTAACCCCTAATCTGCCCCCCTCAACGTCCCCTCCACCTGCCTACACTTATTAACCCCTAATCTGCCGAGCGGACCGCACCGCTACTATAATAAAGTTATTAACCCCTAATCCGCCTCACTAACCCTATAATAAATAGTATTAACCCCTAATCTGCCCTCCCTAACATCGCCGACACCTAACTTCAAACATTAACCCCTAATCTGCCGACTGGAGCTCACAACTATTCTAATAAATGTATTAACCCCTAAAGCTAAGTCTAACACTAACACTAACACCCCCCTAAGTTAAATATAATTTAAATCTAACGAAATTAATTAACTCTTATTAAATAAATTATTCCTATTTAATCAGCCAATCAGAATCAAGTTCAATCCGATTGGCTGATTGGATCAGCCAATCAGATTGAGCTCGCATTCTATTGGCTGTTCCGATCAGCCAATAGAATCTATTGGCTTCAAGATGGAGCCGGTCCTCATCGGATGAAGATAGAAGATGCCGCTTGGAAGAAGATGGTTGCCGGTCCAGATCTACTCTTCTTCCCGGATAGGATGAAGACTTTGGACCCTCTTCTGGACTTCTTCAGCTGTCGGATGATGGATGTCTAGCCCCCTCTTGGGTTGGATGAAGATATCGGAGCCAGGACGGATCGGTGTGATACCCGGTGAGGTGAAGACAAGGTAGGAAGATCTTCAGGGGCTTAGTGTTTATTTAAGGGGGGTTTGGGTTTGATTAGGGGTATGTGGATGGTGGGTTGTAATGTTGGGGGGGGGTATTGCATGTGTTATTTTACAGGCAAAAGAGCTGAATTTCTTGGGGCATGCCCCGCAAAGGGCCCTGTTCAGGGCTGGTAAGGTAAAAAAGCTTTGAACTTTAGTAATTTAGAATAGGGTAGGGCATTTTTTTATTTTGGGGGTCTTTGTTATTTTATTAGGGGGCTTAGAGTAGGTGTAATTAGTTTAAAATTGTTGTAATATTTTTCTGATGTTTGTAAAAAAAAAAATATTTTTTGTAACTTAGTTCTTTTTTTTTTGTACTTTAGTTAGTTTATTTCATTGTATTTATTTGTAGATATTGTATTTAATTAATGTACTGATAGTGTAGTGTTAGGTTTAATTGTAGGTAATTGTAGGTATTTTATTTAATTAATTTATTGATAGTGTAGTGTTAGGTTTAATTGTAACTTAGGTTAGGATTTATTTTACAGGTAATTTTGTAATTATTTTAACTATTTTAGCTATTAAATAGTTATTAACTATTTAATAGCTATTGTACCTGGTTAAAATAAATACAAAGTTACCTGTAAAATAAATATAAATCCTAAAATAGCTATAATATAAATATAATTTATATTGTAGCTATATTAGGATTTATTTTACAGGTAAGTATTTAGCTTTAAATAGGAATAATTTATTTAATAAGAGTTAATTAATTTCGTTAGATTTAAATTATATTTAATTTAGGGGGGTGTTAGTGTTAGGGTTAGACTTAGCTTTAGGGGTTAATACATTTATTAGAATAGTGGTGAGCTCAAGTCGGCAGATTAGGGGTTAATGTTTGAAGTTAGGTGTCGGCGATGTTAGGGAGGGCAGATTAGGGGTTAATACTATTTATTATAGGGTTAGTGAGGCGGATTAGGGGTTAATAACTTTATTATAATAGCGGTGCGGTCCGGTCGGCAGATTAGGGGTTAATAAGTGTAGACAGGTGGAGGCGACGTTGTGGGGGGCAGATTAGGGGTTAATAAATATAATATAGGGGTCGGCGGTGTTAAGGGCAGCAGATTAGGGGTGCATAGGGATAATGTAAGTAGCGGCGGTTTACGGAGCGGCAGATTAGGGGTTAATAATAATATGCAGGGGTCAGCGATAGCGGGGGCGGCAGATTAGGGGTTAATAAGTGTAAGGTTAGGGGTGTTTAGACTCGGGGTACATGTTAGAGTGTTAGGTGCAGACGTAGGAAGTGTTTCCTATGGGGGAATCGTGCACGAACACGTTTTTGAGGCTGGCCGCGTCCGTAAGCAACTCTGGTATCGAGAGTTGCAGTTGCGTTAAATATGCTCTACGTTCCTTTTTTGGAGCCTAACGCAGCCATTCTGTGGACTCTCAATACCAGAGATATTTTAAAGGTGCGGCCAGAAAAAAGCCAGCGTTAGCTACGCGGGTCGTTTCATCAATGAAATATCACTGTAAAAATGGAAATATTTGCACAACATGACATGAAATGGTAGGACTTTACTTTTTTGCCTGGATAGTCAATAATCTTAGAATGACTGATCTTTGAGGTCCCTGGCTCAAGAAACCTTCCCCCTTTTACTCCATACTTAAACATATCTCATTCCTATCTGACTTACATCGGGGCCTAGGAAGTGGCACGATTGTAATAAACAGCAAACCGCTTTCCTGTAAGAGGTAATAACTCAATACACAAGCAACCTCATGCTACAAACACAGAGCTAACTAATATAATATATATAACATAGTCTATGGCATCTCAGGCTTAATTGAAATGCAAGGCCTCCTTAAAGGTACAGTACACATAACTGCAGTAATCAATCTTTTAGACAAACACCTATTATGACACAATTTTTGAGTCTAAAAAAAGCTGGTAGCCACAAAACAAGGCCAAGGATAATGTGCTAACAGTATAATATAGCAGATAGTGGCAGTGAGTAATGGCTATTAGAAACAGTGAAGAGAGGTGACTAATACATTTGAGGGACATTTAAGGGAAAGACAACAGATCAGAGCCAGGTAATGGTCAGCAGTAGAAGTAGACATGGCCAACTGGTAACAATGACAGGAATAGACCTTCAGAATGGCTGGTAATGATCAGCGAACGCAGTAGCAGTTACAGTAGTAATGGCCAACAAGACCAGCAGGTACAAAGACAGGTGTAGCCAGCAGGACATGGCAGTGGGTAATGTTCAGCAGGTAAAAAGGCATGGATAGGCCGGTAGGACACAGCAGCAGACTATGTGTCAGGGTTTTTTTCCCTGCTTTGTTTGCCATGTGCTGCTGGCAGCCATTTTACTCACCTCTCTTGCTGACTCTGGTGCATAGTGTGTGATGCTGCTCATTTCCTGCATGCCCTTTAATGGCCAGACTGGTGTACATCATCCATGTGAGACAGCTGCAGTCTAAGAATTGTGATGTCATCACTTATTATTTAAAGGGCCTCTGTTCAGTATGCTTTGCCCTTGCATTGTCTCAGACCTGTTTGTGAGAGTTCCATCAGGCTCAAGTAACCTTCCTAGGTTATGTTATCTCCGTTGCAGGGTTCTCCATGGATCCTGACAAGTTGTCTGCAGTTCTGCAGTGACCTTGCCCAGTTGGTCTTCGGTCTATTCAATGTTTTTTTGGGTTCGCCAATTACTATAGAAAGTTTATTAAAAACTTTTCTTCCTTGGTCAAACCTATCACAGACATGACCCGTAAAGAGAATGATCCACTCCATTGGTCACCTACTGCCATTAAGGCCTTTGATAGTCTTAAGACTGCATTTGCTGCTGCTCCAGTTCTGGCTCATCCTAACCCTGCCCTGCCTTTCGTTCTTGAGGTCGATGCGTCTGAGACTGGAGTGCAATTCTGAAATTGGCGACAGGGAATTACTGGCCATAATTTTGGCACTCAAGGAATGGAGGCATCTTCTTGAGGATACTAGCGTACCAGTGCTCATTCTTACTGATCACAAGAATTTAACTTTAGCAAAACGTTTGTCGCCCCAACAGGCCAGATGGGCGCTATTTTTGTCTTGGTTTAATTATGTGGTTTCCTACCTGCCTGGTAGTAAGAATGTTAGAGCTGATGCCCTCTCTCGACAATTTTCGCCTCTGTCCAAGGAGGAGTCTGTACCTACTTCTGTTATACCTTCTGACCATATTTTGGCTACCATACGTACTAATTTGACTTCTCCCTTGGGGGAGGAGATCCTGGCTGCACAAACCAATGCACCTCCTGAGAAACCTAGTGGTATGTGTTTTGTTCCTGAGAATCTTCAAACTAAACTTTTGCAAACTTACCACTATCCTAAAGCCACAGGTCACCCAGGCAAGAACCAAATGATTTGGTCTGTCACTCGACAATTCTGGTGGCAAGGTCTTCGTTCTGATGTTGCTGCGTATGTTGCCTCCTGCTCAGTTTGTGCACAGAATAAGACTCCTCAATATCTTCCTGTGGGTCTTCTTCAACCTATTGCTAATGGTGAGCGTCCTTGGACACATCTTTCCATGGACTTCATTGTTGAGTTCCCTGTTTCCAATGGCAATACTGTTATCCTTATGGTGGTTGACCGTTTTTCTAAAATGTCACATTGCATTCCCTTGAAGGAGCTGCCTACCTCTCAGGAGCTTGCTTCAATTTTTGCCAGGGAGGTCTTCCATTTACATGGGTTACCCAAGGAGATAGTGTCAGATCGGGGTAGCCAGTTTGTCTCCAGATTTTGGCATTCCTTTTGTGCTCAAATGGGGGTCCAGCTTTCCTTCTCCTCGGCATATCACCCTCAATCCAATGGGGCTGTGGAACGGTCTAATCAAGCTCTGGAACAGTTCCTCCATTGCTATGTCTCAGATCACCACAATAATTGGTCTGAACTGTTACCTTGGGCAGAGTTTGGTCGTAATAGCGCTATTAATGCTTCCTCCAAGTTATCCCCGTTCATGGCGAATTATGGGTTTCAACCATCCTTGTTACCCGATTCATTCATGTCTCAGGGAATTCCGGCCTTGAAGGAGCATCTCCGGCAACTCCGTTCCACGTGGGTGCAGATTCAGGATTGCCCTCATCGTTCTATGCAGCGCCAAAAGTTCCAGGCTGATTGTAGGCGTCTGCCCGTGCCCTCCTACCAGGTTGGTGACAGGGTTTGGCTGTCCTCCCACAACTTGAACCTTCATGTGCCTTCCAATAAACTGGCTCCCCATTATGTTGGTCCTTTTCGAATACTCCGACGGGTCAATCCTGTGGCCTACGCTCTTGACCTTTCTCCTGCAATGCGCATCTCCAATGTTTTTCATGTCTCCCTCTTGAAACCATTGGTTTGTAATCGGTTAACCACTGTGTTGCCTTGTCCACATCCTATCTTTGTTGACAACCATGAAGAATATGAGGTCAGCAGCATTATTGACTCTTGTATGTCCAGGGGCCACGTACAGTATTTGGTTCACTGGAGGGGTTACGGTCCGGAGGAGCATTCATGGGTTCCCTCTTCTGATGTTCATGCTCCTGCCCTCCTCCATGCCTTCCATGCCTGTTTCCCCAATAAGCCTTTTGCCCTCCCACGTGGGAGGGGTCATTGAGGGGAGGGTACTGTAAGGTTTTTTTCCCTGCTTTGTTTGCCATGTGCTGCTGGCAGCCATTTTACTTGCCTCTCTTGCTGACTCTGGTGCATAGTGTGTGATGCTGCTCATTTCCTGCATGCCCTTTAATGGCCAGACTGGTGTACATCATCCATGTGAGACAGGTTGCAGTCTCAGAATTGTGATGTCATCACTTATTATTTAAAGGGCCTCTGTTCAGTATGCTTTGCCTTTGCGTTATCTCAGACCTGTTTGTGAGAGCTTCTGTTCCTTTGTATTACCTGGCTGTCTGACATCCCTCCTGATTCCTGATCCCTGGCTTGTTCTTGACTCTGCTGTTCTCCTTGTTCCTGATTCCGGCTCGTCTGACTACTCGCTTTGGCTTTTGACTCAGCTCGTCTGACTATTCGCTTTGGCTCCTGACTCGGCTCGTCTGACTACCAGCTCTGGTTTTGACTCCTGGCTTGTTATTTGACTTGTGGACTTCTTTTATTATTTTTTGCTATTAATAAAGGTGTGATTATTTTTGCACTTCTCATCTCAGTTTGATTCCTGGCACCCTGACACTATGGCCAGCAGGTAAAATGCAAGGTGTAGGCAAGTATGGCACAAAAGTGGGTAATAGTCAGCAAGTAAAACAGCACTAGTTGGACACAGCAGCAAGTAATGGACAACAGGTACAATGGCAGGTATAGGCCAGTGGGACATGACAGGGGGTAATGGTATAATTTAGTAAGACACAGGAGCAGGTAATTACCAACAGGTACAATGACAGATGTAGGCTAGTAGGACACAGTGGCAGGTAATGGACAGGGAGTACGATAACAGGACACCAGCAGGACATGGTAGTGAGTAATGGCCAGCAGGTACAATGGCAGGGATATGCCAGTAGAATATAGCAGCAGGCAATGACCAACAGATACAATGGCAGGTGTAGGCTAGTATGATACAGAAGTGGGTAATGGTCACCAAGTACAATAACACTAGTTGGACACAGAAGCAGGTAATGGCCAACAGGTACAATGGCAGGTATAGGCCAGCAGGACATGTGAATAAGTAATGGTCACTAGATACAATGGCAGGTATATTCTAGTAGGACACAGCAGTGGGTAATTGTCAAAATTTACAATGTATAGGCTAGTAAGATATGACAGCAGGTAATAGCCAGCAGGTATGTCAACAGGATATGGCATAAAGTAATGGTTAGCAAATACAATAACATGTAGAGACCAGCAGAAAACATCAGTGGGTAATGGCAATCCGGTACAATGGTATGTATAGGCCAGAGGACACAGCAAACTGAGAATGGCCAGCAGGTACAATAGAAGGTATAGGCCAGCAGGACACAGTAACTGGTAATGACCAGGCGGTACAATAGCAGGTATAAGTCAGCTGGACACAGCAACTGGTAATGGCCCCCATTTATTACAACAGATATACACCAGCAGGACCAAGGCAGATATAGAGCAACAAGATAAAGACAAAACAGCAGGTCAGGATACAGACTGTTCTAATATAGAATTAGTGAAGTTCCATGTGAATGATACAATGCTGGGACCAAATACTGTAAATCAGAGTGCAGGGTATCTTTGTCCGTTAAGTGGTGCATGCACCTGTATAACACATCGGAAGGGGAGAAAACATGGGTAAAACTCTATAAGGTATTTAAGGGATAGTACTAAAGAAAGTTCTATAACATACTTGGCTAGTGGAAGACGTTTGAAGTAGAAATTTTGGAGCAGGTATCAATTTGCCCTGAGATGGGTTTAATCTGATATTCTCATATGAGAGGTCACATTGATAACCTGCATCATTACATGGTAAACACATCATGGCATAGAAGCTCTTTCTCATGATATGGGATCAAAGGGGAGTTAATTACATTGTGACCCTTATATATCTTCAGATGATCAACAAAAGCGTGAAGGAGGCTCAAATGTTTTGAGACTATTTCTAGGGGCAACTTTAGGCAGATGTAAATTGCAGATGTAAATTTAATTATTGAGAAAGTTACAGGATGATTAATGAAACATATTTGACTCTCAGTTATTATACCTTGTTTTAAAATGTGATTATGAGTGAAGAAAGAACTTTTAATCTTTTTTAACCTGACTGAATATGGTTGTTATTCAGAGCACGAGGATACATGTGAAGAGTTGCTGTATAATCTATGGAAGCGGTGGTGAGGCTTCTATTTCATGGACACTAGACAACAAAAGCGCTTGTGTGGCGTGAAGAACACTGAACTCCGTTAGGCATAATGGACTAACAATTGGAGTGCATACCATCTCTATGTTGAGAAGTAAAGTGAAGTATTTTGCCTGGTGGCAGATATACATAATTAACCATCTATCTTCTTTTTTTTTTTTTACTTTTCTTTTATTGAGGAATAAACAACAATTACATAGCAGATGGAAATTTGCCATACTAACACAGAAGTAAATACAATATAAAATGCAAGGAAGAGTACAAATGTACATGTAGTTACAGTGCTCACCCCACACAAGTAAAAATAATATTTATGTATTGTCATAACTTCATAAGAGACAACAGTATGCAAATCTTAAGAGAAACCTCATTTTTTATAAGGATATATACCTCCTAATGTACGAGTAGGCCACTTTTATACCCTCTTATAGCTTAGTATTTTTTAATGGAGGAAAGGTAGGTTGGATTTTAGCCACTTTTGGGCTTAGAAATATGAAAACAAAATTTTGTACAGTGATGGAAACAGTTTAGCGTCACTTGTAGTATGCAGAGCCAACTATGGAATAATATACCAGACATGGACAATAACCGCCTAATACTGATTATATAGATAATAACAAAAGAATGGCTGTACCTTCAGCTCTAAATAACACTATACACTAGCGACTGTGTAACAGTGATGGAGACAGATAGCTCATTGGAATATAGTGCACAGCAGGGTAGTATCAATCAGGATGGCATAGTCTGAACAAAGGTCTAACTAGGAGGGTATACCACAGGTAATTAGCAAGACAACTATACTATATTTGGAGACCTATGTAGGAACAATAGTTGACTACCTGTAGTTGTGCATTAAAAAAAAAGGGGGGGTTACCTTGCTATCTTAGGTAATATAGTATAAACATGATAGTAGGTAGACAGACCTAACTGCCTCCAGCTGAAGGGATAGTGACAGCACTAAACTGTGAAGGGTGGGTCTGACACCTAATAGCGGTTAAGATAGTACAAACAACGTGTGGTAAAATAAAGCTTAACAAGTAGAAATTAGAATGCTAGATACAAAGCATGGGGAACCACAAAAACAAATATGAATATATACCAGCAAGATGTACATTACTCTGTAAGTTTATCCGATACCGGAGCATCTCACCCAGTGCATTAAACAGTCTGAAAGAATTACGTTCCAAAATTTTAACAAGCTACGGAGGATCAGTTCAGCCTGTAGCTCCATAGAGAACGCAACCTTGCCAGGGGGGCTTCCGCAGCAATCTGCCTTTATGGGGAAAACTTATTGATACATAGCCCCTAAAAATAACAAACAGTCCTAGCATGCTGAATGCATGTCACAGTCTGGGGCTTTCTATTATACTTGCTCAAGTAGCGGCTGCAAACCCCAATCCTGAGAGTCATGTTATGCCCCCAGGGTCAAAAAGCTGGAACAAATTGCCATCGGGCTTGTCAAGAACTGGAGCTCCGCAACTCAAGTCCCCACTGTTCAGGGCTGGCCCGTAATGAACCAGAAGGGGCCTAATGTGGAGGTGCCAAGAGAGCTTGAAGGTTATCAGCTTAGATGCCGGGATGGAAGTCTCTGAAATCTGTGTCTCTAGCCCGGTAGTGGGGTGCCGATATCTCCAGGGGTATTGGCTTCTTACTCTCTCAGATTTCCGCGGTGGTAACACTGACAATGGCTTCTTATGTCTGGCAGCTGGGTATTGGCTAGGCTAGTAGTCAGCGATCTGTGCTCCACATCTAAAAACTGTGTGTGGCCTACAGGCGGTTTCGGCCGCAAAGGTATAGTGCACAAGTGAGTGGGGGCACTAACCTCTTTAACCTCTTGGTGGCGGGCTACTGTAATTGCCGGCCCTGACAAGGCGCTCAGCACTGGTGCGACTGTCGGTCCTCCTTTTGATTTGGTCTCCCCTTGTGAATCTGATCTATGTAGAGGACCCGGGGAAATCGGCAGCTCCAGGATCAGGCGCAATTCCTGCTCTAGCTCTACAAAGTGGCTCTTGAGGAGAGATTTTATCTTTTATTCCCACCGGTCCACAGCGCTCATTATATCTTCCATGTTACTTCCCGCCAATTATCAGTCCACCGCTGTCCGGTTTCATGTCTGAATGCAAAGTGGCAGTCTGCAACAGCTTTGGTAGCACAAGGTGTGCAGTTGTTATCCTGCAAAAGGATATCGTAACCCCGGAGTTCAGGGGGGGGTAATATCTCGGCAGCCCCAGACCTACACTCCAAAACCTATACAGGGTCCACTCCTGATCCACACGGTGCTGCGTAGCTACAGAAATGGCGTCCTGTCCTGAAAATAGGCCTGTAGCATAGCTGACTCAAGGAACATAGGCAAAGGGTCCGTCAAATCATCCACTCCTAAAGCCCATCCGTTCTTTTTAACAAATTTCTGTTTCAGGTGAGCAAATATAAAGTTTTGCTATAATTAGCACATAAAAAGAGATTCAGGCTCAGAGAGCTTCACTAAGACGTGTCTTGCCGCAATGAGTGCAGGCTCCGCCCCCCATCTATCTTCTTGAGGGGAGGTGGACAATAATGATGTTAGCTCAGATAATTTGGGTAGTTCTAAGGGTTGGGAGAAGAAAGCCGGTAGATATGGTGATGTCCCTCAGCCATCTTTTCCTGGACAGTTATAAGTTACACATGCTGCAAGATGTACAGGGAGGAACATGGATAATGTTGTCATGGGGCATTATTTATGTGCTGTCCAGGAACACAATGCATGTTTCCGCCTGAACAGCCTGTAACCAGTGCAAATCATAACTGTCTAGAAAAGCATGGACAAAGTGGCAACTCTACCCTAGATGGCCAGGTAAATAGTACCAAACTCTGTACCAAAACTCTGTGTGGGCATGGCATGAATGGCATCCATTAACTTTCTATAGTGTGCTCCTGAACCCCAACAATATGTATGCAGCACAAATGCTCAAAGCTACGGCGGATCATATCAATTACCTCCTTTGTCTTGTAAACACTTGTCTGGATCTGTGGTCTAGATCATACTTCTTTAGTCTATCATAAAATGTGATTCAGCAACAATTTAGTTTGTGAGGACTAAGTAGGAATATATTGCAATCTTCAGCACTATTCTAGTAAACTTGGTATTGAGAATAGAATTTTGGATTACCTCCACCTCAGCAATCTGATCACAAAAATAGTTAAATTCCCTTTTTCCCAAATACATTGTCAAGCCAAGTATCTATATACTTTTTTCAGGGAAATCAAGGTAAATTTACCTGGATATATCTTACAGGGATCTCATAATTTATTAAAATTATTATTTTCAGAGAGACTAATCAGTCTCATACATTTGTTGATACTAATAGGGTATTGACCAATGAGGAAACTAAAATAACCAATATGTGATCGTAGCAGGAGGCTCAACCTATGTTGACTAATGGAAAAGTGGATGTCGATGTTCAAAATTGACCAACCAGCTGAGCATCTACCATATATGGGGTTTTACAAGATGAAATTCTCCTGACCATCCCAGGCTAAATCCTTTACTATTCCTCCCAATACTCCAATCCTGGTTTCCTTGTATAACACTTAGTGGAGGGTAGCAAGTTTAAACTGAGCTTCTTACAGCTGGCTGGTTTACCCCATCCATAGAATCTCACGTAAAACATTCTTACAAAATCTCTACCCCTGTACAAGCTCTCTTTTGGCCCTTCACAATTATGAATGGACTCTGATGAAAGGTATGTCTTTCTTCAGATTACATACATTCATGTGACATAACATTACAGGGATGAAGTTGTGTATAAAATGCTTTAAAAAATAAAACAATTGTGATAAGGGATCTGAGATTTTAGTACACATTCTCATCAGCTGCAATAGAGACTTAAAGGTATTTAGCCCACAGCAACAGAAGAGAAAATGGACCTGGGAGTTATTATATCGGATGATTGTAGACCAGCAATTCTGCAGAACAGCGGGAAAAGCCAGTATTATGTTTGTCATATAAGAAGAGGTATTAGCAACAAGAAAAAGACGTACTTAAGCCACTTTATAGATCACTGAAAATATCATACTGTGAATTCTGTGTACAATTCTGTAGGCCGTATATCTGGAATTATATAAATAAATGAGAAAGTGTTCATATGAGGGCTAAGAGAAGTCTAACAAAGAAAGTCTTCATGGTTGAAACAAATATAGTTTGGAGCTGAAAAATATAAATGGACTAAATGATTGAAATCTTCAAATGTATTAAATATAGAGTTTGGAGAGAATTCAGAATGTGAGATCAGTTAATATTTTATGGAATTAAATTAAACACTTTCCACAATATCAGTTTTCAATATAATGATTAACAGTCAGCTACAATGCTAGCAAATTTTAAATGACCAAATATTAAGTAACCAATTTTTGATCCATTTCTAAAAGATCAAAAGTCAGGCTAACCAATTTGAAATCAAATTATAAATAATCATTTCTATTTGATCAGAGATTATGCTATCAAAGGGTGCTACTTTCTGCTAGTGTCATCAAATAATGTCACATATTACTATCAGATTATATATTTACAAATAATATTTATTGCCATTAATATCAAATATACAATTCTTTTTTCTTTTTTTTCTTTTTTATAAAACGTGGTTTGTACACTCTGCATTGTATACTCATTGCAATATAAACAAACGGCCAGATTACGATTTTTTTCATTTTGAGCTGTGTGGTGCTAACGAGCAGTTTTCCCTCACCGCTCACTTACCTACAGCGCTGGTATTACGAGTTTTCAGAAACCCGTCGTTAAAAGGCAAGAAGTGAGCGTTGAGCAAAATTTTGCTCATTACCGCACTCCAATACCAGCGCTGTTTAAGTCAGCGGAGAGCTGGTCGTATGAGCTCGTGCACGATTTCCCCATAGGAATCAATGGTCAGAGCCGGCTGAAAAAAAGTCTAACACCTGCAAAAAAGCAGCGTAAAGCTCCTTAACGCAGCCCCATTGATTCCTA
This sequence comes from Bombina bombina, assembly GCF_027579735.1. Lineage (NCBI taxonomy): Eukaryota > Metazoa > Chordata > Amphibia > Anura > Bombinatoridae > Bombina > Bombina bombina. Next base: position 250,180,977 of record NC_069499.1, on the reverse strand, counting down.
TGGGGAAATAAAATTTATGTCTACACCTAACACCCTAACATGAAACCCGAGTCTAAACACCCCTAATCTTACACTTATTAACCCCTAATCTGCCGCCCCCGACATCACCGACACCTACATTATATTATTAACCCCTAATCTGCCGCTCCGGACACCGCCGCCACCTACATTATACTTAGGAACCCCTAATCTGCTGCCCCCAACATTGCCGACACCTACATTATATTTATTAACCACTAATCTGCCGCCCCCAATGTTGCCGCAAAACTAAATTATTCATATTTAAAACTAAATACTTACCTATAAAATAAACCCTAAGTTAGCTACAATATAGCTAATAGTTACATTGTAGCTATCTTAGGGTTTATTTTTATTTTACAGGCAAGTTTGTATTTATTTTAACTAGGTAGAATAGTTACTAAATAGTTATTAACTATTTAATAACTACCTAGCTAAAATAAATACAAATTTACCTGTAAAATAAAACCTAACCTAAGTTACACTAGGCTCTTATAATTTATACAAACTTCCCATACCTCAAAGGTTACTAGTTTGATGTACATTTGCTAATACATATCTAACTATACGGAGCACCTACATTATATTACCTCACCATAAAAGCGTGCTGTTTGTGGCCGAAGCAGCATGTTACAGACTTACTAGCGACTATAGATATAATGTACAACATACTGTACCCCACTAGCACTTATTAACTAAATACACTTCATCTCAAGCTTTATTTTAAGCTTCGCATAATTCACCAACATAAATCTAGACCTTTGGAGAGAATATAAAGCATAGGCATCCTCACACCTCTTAGAACTCTCTATATGTCTGCATTTATATGGTTTTATTATACTATTTGTTGTGACTGACTATACTTTTCTTTTTACACTAGATATTTAAGTTACACTAAGTTCGTGCTCATTATGTTTTGCAATATTCATTTCTCACACTCATAGTAACACTCTAAGAAAGAATACTTAATAGAGTCCAATAGATAGCATGTTTTTCCTCTTTTCTCAACAGCAGAGTGTTAATATGATCATATAAGAAGGCGCTATTGATGTGTCAAACTAATCTATGATTCCTATAAGTTTATTTTTGTATACTATTCATACACTATATCAGTTGCTAATTATTCATTATATCTACGGTCCAAGAGTAGCCATGGCAAAGGCTAGCTCCCCACATCTTTGAAACACTAATGGGCCCAAAAGTGACCCCCTTGAACAATGTGGAGAGCATTCACTAATTTGTAAAAATGAGGTTTCATTTCTATATGTCCAAATTCATTCCTGACATTAATGCCATAGTTTATAGTTTATGACTTAATCCCTTTTTAGTACATTCTATGAACAGGTTGCACTATCCTCACATGTTTGTAATCTACTTTATCAGATGGCGCTATATCCTCTGATTCTTATATCAGGGTATAGGGTATATCCATTATGTCATAACAATTGAGAAAGGACATGTACAACTGCAACATCTATCGTCTACTGTTATTAATAATGTATATGTCTCTTTTATTCATCGTATATACCCTACTATTGTGATATTATTGTAAATGGGCATATATTATATGTTTTATCTATTTAACACCTCAATAAAAGATTTTTTTTTTAAATTGTATTTTAAAATTATACAAAATGAATAATGTAACGATTCACACAAAATATACAGGACTTGTTAAGATGCATCGAAAATCGTAACAAAATTGTTCAGCAAAAATCATATTTTATCAAAAACTTAAAATGTGTATGGAACTTACACAGAAATAAGTTGCATTAAATATGCACAGCATAAATCGTAATATAAGTGAACTGGATGTGCAAAAAACACATAGAAATTCGTATTTATAAGTACCAAATACTAAGTGTAATTGTTGTTGTTTTGTAAAATAGTCTGAACATGAGCATTCCATGGGTGTATATAAAATTTTCTCTCAAATCCCAGCATAATTCTCTAAACATTTCTACCCTACAGTTTTCACTGTTTTGTCTCGCAAATGAAAAGGTGGCGAGCTTTTATCAAAATACTTAAAATACCTAATACCCTAATAGAAAAACACATGCACACGAAAATATATGTGATTGTAAGATGCTATACATAGAAAGCATCGTAATGTGATTTATATTGGCTGCATGATCTAATTTTTAAAGTGCACCCGCTGCTCACTGCTTACTTTGCCTTACACAGCGAAGTTTATCCAAGGCTGGATTGACCTACCAGGATAACAGGAGATTTCCCGGTGGGCTGCAGCAGATAGGGCTGGAAATCTACAGTTGAAAGGGGTGATTAATGGAAGCAAATGGGTCATAGGGTGCCTTTATAACAATAATCTGGCTCTTTTAAAAAAAATAAAAACTAATATAATATAATTCTGAAAAAAATATTGGGGGAAGGAGTATCCCAGTAATCTTCTTTGAGAAAAATGGGGCTTGCACATTGTAATGACTCAACGGAAAATAGGGCTGGTCTCCAAATTTTCCAGGGCTGCTTTTTATTCCCAGTCCAGTCCTAAGTTTACCTTTCCACCGAGCTCCATTAATTTCAATAGGAGACATCTTGCCACTCGCAGGGACTGCCCCTTTATTAAGATAATTTCACCAGCATGAAAAATGACCTCTGATCTAGTGAGGAATAGATCATCGGCCCCTGTTTTCAGGGTAAAAAGTGGCTTTAGATAATTCCATCAGGGAAATAGAAGTGCTAGTGAGCATTCTTAAATAATCTCACCAGCCCAGAGAGCTTTATATCTTCGGGTCCTAAATGCTCATTTCTCAAAAACTCCCTGGCATGGTGAGAAATCTCAGAAATCGCAGAATACTTTTAATGGGCATTAGAATGTAAGTGTCTCTCCTTAAAAACAAATTAGTGTGATACACAGCTACCATGGTGAAAATGTGTCTTTAAAACTATTCCAGAGGTAACTTCTACTGACAAAGAATTTTATAGAATCTTGCCAAACCAGAGAGCTTTATAGAATTGGTCCCATACTTTGTATCCTTCTCTCTTTCTCTCACTTGTTTTAAATAAACAAATTTATAAAATTTTAAGCAACAGAAAATTATATTACATTGTATACTGAGTCAGATGGAATTAGAACATTGTCTCTTACATGAATATGCAGTAAGCAAGGTTTAAATCCCAGCCACTAGTTTTAAACAAAAAAATAAATAACTAGTGCCTAATCAGCATGGGTAATGTAGTTCTGAAACATCCAGAATGCCAAGGTTCCCCATCCCTGTGATATCATATTACACCTGGTCTTGTATATGATTCCAGATATACAATATTTTGTTCATTGACACAACCCAATAAAAGTGGCTGAGCCTGCAGGAAAATCAGATATCCTTATTGTATCACTTTCTATACATACAAATGTTTCCTTATCTTATCTCTCTGTCTGTATAGCAAAGCCTAATACTTAGAGAGAACAATTGAAACTAACATTCTAATTCTTATCTCTCCAACCCCCAACTGGGAGTGTATTTTATTCTGCTGGTTGTGTTTACATAGCTTTTTATAGCCAATAAAGTATTGCAATTTTCAGTATAGGTGGGGCTATCACTATCAAAATCATTTATTTCAAATACCAAAATACAGATAAATTAACTATTTGTAAACAATTAAATACACTTCAGCATGTAAAAGGGATAACCGGGAACAAATTAAAAAGGGTCCCTTTAAGAAGACATTTCAGCACTTACAGTAAATAAAAATATCACTGATGCCAAATATTAATAAAAGGCATATGAGAAGGTAATAAAATGTACATCTCCAAAGATTACCAATGTTTTCTCTGTCACTAAGAACATCCGCTGCCATCTCAGACATATGGTGGACATATTTAATTTTATAGATGATACATGATCTGACTGGAGCCGGCCGTTCCAATGTTTAACTAAACTAAACCTAAGTGCAGTACAGATTAGGGCAATGAAACCATTACTTTATTTATTTATTAAACTATGGAATCATTTAATAAGATCTACTGTTGGGGAGATGTGACAGTTCCCTATACAGAAGTTAATAGAACCAGGGGTAGACCATGCAATCTGGGAGTTCTAACAAATGTTAACTCAAATGTAAATATTATTAAGGGTGTACAGTGGTACTGGTGGTGGACTTAATTTTGTAATACAGTTTGCTGCTTTTACTTTATTAAACATCTCTCTTCTCTCTCTACCTCCCTCCATGTTACTTACAGGGTTTTGATGGTGCTGTGGTAAATAATGGGGGTTCTGCACCCAGCACCCCCATTGAACTAAACCCAAGTTTACTCAACAAAAGGACTAAACCACCAGGCGCATAAGATCTTTCAGCGCCACATTGGTTAGAAATAAGGAGTTCAGATGATAAAATTTAGCTGGTCCTTCTCTCTTTGTATTATTGTCTTTCCCTCCTTTCTTCTAAGCTTCATTTACCTTCCTAGGTGTCTTCTCTACCCATCTTCTCACTTTTCTATCACTCATCTCTTCACTCTGCTTCTTGCCCCCTTTTTACATCATCTCAGTCCAATTCCCATCTTTTCTCCAACTCCTTCCCCCAGTTGTCTGTAATGTTTTTGTTTCCTATCTCTCTCTTACACAATCCTCTCTCCTCTCATGGCCTCTTGTTCTCCTCTCTCCTCTCATGGTCTCCTGTTCTCCTCTCTCCTTTCATGGTCTCATGTTCTCCTCTCCTCTCAGAGCCTCTTGTTCTCCTCTCTCCTCTCATGGTCTCCTGTTCTCCTCTCAGGGTCTCCTGTTCTCCTCTCTCCTATCAGGGCCTCTTGTTCTCCGCTCTTGGTCCTTTCTCCTCTCCCTGCCACTCTCATTTCTTTTCCTCTCTAGTCCCTTGGCTTCTGTATCCCCTCATTCGTGCGCTTCTTCCTCTCTCCCCTCTCCTCTCAGTCCTCCCTCCCCTCTTTCTCTCTCTCCCCCCCTCCCCTCCTGTCCTCTCCTCCTCCTCCTCTGTGTGTCTGTGCTCCCTCCCTCTCTCCCCGGGTCTCTGTGCCGGATGGTGTGCGGGGCTCCCCGGGCAGAGGATGTGATCTGCCCGGGCTCAGTTACACAGCGGCCGGCGCGATGATCAGGATCTTCCCGGACTTCAGTGTGCAGGTGACGGCGGCTCCTGGGGCTGGCGGGGCTGCAGCCGATCCAGGGGCTACCAGGAGCGGAGGCGCCAACGGGAACCATCCGCACAATGTGCCCGGGGTCAGCTCCTACCAGCAACGGTGAGTGCAGGGCAGATGCCTG